>NW_024719665.1:3912007-3964507 GCF_018991925.1 Homarus americanus | reverse complement strand
CCCTTTCCCCTCACTTCCCTCTCCCTTCCTCCCTCTCCTTCATCCTTTTCTCCCTATCAAGTTTCTCTCTCTCTCTCTCTCTCTCTCTCTCACACTGGCGGGCGGAAGTGAAAGCATCAGTGAATTAATATCGCACAGCAGACCAGGGAGGTAACAAACTCAGAGAGATCTCGCGACATTGTACAGTCTGGATGGCGGGGTATAACACGCAACGAGGGGAGAGATAAGAGATAACAAAGATAGAGATAGATAGGAGAGAGAGAGAGAGAGAGAGAGAGAGAGAGAGAGAGAGAGAGAGAGAGTTAATATGCAGGATAGCTAGACAGTCGCCGTCATCACTTAAAGCAAGTTATGGGATCCTGGGGTGTAAAGCGGGATGTGTGGGGGAAGTCTCTCTGTCTCTCGCTTTCTCTGTTTGTCTGTCTGTCTGTCTGTCTGTTTGTGTCCGTCTGTCTGTGTCTGTCTGTCTGTCTGTTTCTAGTTATATCTGTCTCTCTATCTCTGTCTCCCACTTTGTCTGTCTGTGTGTCTGTGTCTCTCGCTATATCTGTCTCTCTATCTCTGTCTCGCACTTCGTCTGTCTGTCTGTCTGTCTCTCGCTATCTCTGTCTCTCTATCTCTGTCTCCCACTTTGTCTGTCTGTCTGTCTATCTCTCGCTATCTCTGTCTCTCTATCTCTGTCTCCCACTTTGTCTGTCTGTGTGTCTTTGTCTCTCGTTATCTCTGTCTCTCTATCTCTCTGTCTCCCACTTTGTCTGGTTCATTGTCTGTCTGTCTCTCGCTATATCTGTCTCTATCTCTGTCTCCCACTTCTTCATTCGTCTGTGTGTCTGTGTCTCTCGCTATATCTGTCTCTCATCTCTGTCTCCCACTTTGTCTGTCTGTTCGTCTGTCTCGCCATTCTTCTGTCTCTACTGTCTCCCCACTTTGTCTGTCTGTCTCTCGCTATCTCTGTCTCTATCTCTGCCCCCACTTCGTCTGTCTGTCTGTCTGTCTCTCGCTATATCTGCCCTCTATCTCTGTCTCCCACTCTGTCTGTCTGTGTGTCTGTGTCTCTCGCTATCTCTGTCTCTCTATCTCTGTCTCCCACTTTGTCTGTCTGTCTGTCTGTCTCTCGCTATCTCTGTCTCTATCTCTGTCTCCCACTTTGTCTGTCTCGCTATTCTGTCTCTATCTCTGTCTCCCCACTTTGTCTGTTCAGTGTCTTTTGCCTCGTTATCTCTGTCTCTCGCTATCTCTGTCTCCCACTTTGTCTGTCTGTGTGTCTTTGTTCTCGCTATATCTGTCTCTATCTCTGTCTCCCACTTTGTCTGTCTGTTCGTCTGTCTCAAGAAGCCCTGTCTCTCTCTCTTTCCGTCTCCCACTTGTCTGTCTGTGTGTCTTTGTCTCTCGTTATCTCTGTTCAGCCTAGTGTCCCCCCCTACCTCTCACAATAGCTTTACAAGGACTAACTTAAATATTCATGGACGTGTGTAACATTCAGAGTTTCATTAGGGATATGGGAGTCAGAGGGAGGCACTCAAACACCTTTACATTATTAGTGACAAGGAAGATGTCTTTGCGTGATGTGTGAGCGAGTTTGTGGGTGTTTGAAGGTGGGTGTGGGTGTGGGTGTGGGTGTGGGTGTGTGTGTGTGTGTGTGTGTGTGTGTGTGTGGATATCTTTATCGGTACTATAATAGTATTAAAAGTACACCACATACACAAAGAACTGAGAGAGAGAGAGAGAGAGAGAGAGAGAGACTAGTAGGAGATTATGGCCCATATTGTATTTCCAATCTTGTGTTCTACTCCTGTCACGTGATACCTGATCCTCCACCTCCCATATAACTAGATTGATCTGTATAGGTAATGATGGTAGTGGTGGTGAGGGTGGTGGTGGTGAGGGTGGTGGTGGTGAGGGTGGTGGTGAGGGTGGTGGTGGTGGTGGTGGTAGAGGGGTGGAGGTGAGGGGGGTGGTTGTGAGGGTGGTGGTGGTGAGGGTGGTGGTGAGGGTGGTGGTGAGGGTGGTGGTGAGGGCGGCGTGGTGGTGATGGTGGTGGTGAGGGTGGTGGTGAGGGTGGTGGTGGTGGTGGTGGTGATGATGGTGGTGGTGGTGGTGGTGGTGGTGGTGGTGGTGGTGGTGGAGGGTGGTGGTGAGGGTGGTGGTGAGGGTGGTGGTGAGGGTGGTGGTGGTGGAGGGTGGTGGTGAGGGTGGTGGTGGTGGTGGTGAGGGTGGTGGTGAGGGTGGTGGTGGTGGTGGTGGTGGTGGTGGTGGTGGTGGTGGTGATGATGGTGGTGGTGGTGGTGAGGGTGGTGGTGAGGGTGGTGGTGGTGATGGTGGTGCGAGGGTGGTAGAGGGGGTGGTGGTGACGGGGTGGTGGTTGTGAGGGTGGTGGTGGCTGTGAGGTGGTGGTGGTGGTGAGGGTGGTGGTGGTGATGGTGAAGGTGGTGGTGGTGATGCAGGGTGGTGGTGGTGAGGGTGGTGGTGAGGGTGGTGGTGAGGGTGATGGTGAGGGTGGTGGTGGTGATGGTGGTGGTGGTGGTGGTGATGATGGTGGTGGTGGTAGTGGTGAGGGGTGGAGGTGAGGGGGGTGGTGCGGTGAGGGGTGGTGGTGGTGAGGGGTGGTGGTGACGGGGTGGTGGCTGTGAGGTGGTGGTGGTGGTGAGGGTAGTGGTGATAATTATTGTATTGGTATTATAATTACTACTGCCTTGTTAGAACAGGCAACAGTTAAGTCATTATCAACATACATATATGCATGAGAGAGAGAGAGAGAGAGAGAGAGAGAGAGAGAGGAGATAAATTTTTAGCCAAGGAACAAAAAAAGTCTCACTTTCTCCTCTACTACACCTGGTGACTCTGGTGATGGAAGGAGGAGGAAGGGCGGAAGGAGAGAAGAGAAGGAAGGGTGTCTCAAGGAAGGAGGGAGAGAGGTAGGGAGTTTCAGTGCTACAGGAAGCCTCGTCTTGGCGCCAGAGTGTCTGTGTGATATTTCCTGTGTTACCAGAGGAGGTATATACTGTACACCCCAGCTCTTACACACGGTCCTGGGCATTCTGGGACACCCCTGGGCCCCTGAGACGGTCCTGCGCGATCCTGACACCCCTGGGCCCCTGAGACGGTCCTGCGCGATCCTGACACCCCTGGGCCCCTCTCAGATGTCCCCGAGTGATGCTAGATAGTGAGTTCAATGTCTTCTTTTATCGAGCTGAGTTAGTAGTGTTGAGAGTCGCAGCAGCCTGGGGGGGGGGGCGCACTAACACTAACCTAACCTAACCTCATCTAACCTAACTTATACCTAACCTAACCTTAAACTACCTAACCTAACCTAACCTAACCTTAAACTACCTAACCTAACCTAACCTAACCTTAAACTACCTAACCAAATGTAATTTAATCATAGTTGTATTCTTAGTGTGAAAATACGGGTTCGGTTCCGATTGTGGTTTAGTGCTGGTAAGAGAACTTATTGAGTTGTAATTGTCTCTGTATGTATGTATATATATGTATGTATGTATGTATGTATGTATGTATGTATGTATGTATGTATGTATGCTATACCCTGTCTCTTTCCCCGTCTGTCTCTTACTCACCCTGTCTCTGTCTGTCTGTCATACACACTTAAGGATGTATTAGTATGGTTGACCCCTTAAGTGAATGTCTCTGTATTGACACAGACCAACACCCGCCTCACCTGACCTTAATGATCATGTTTATCGGGCGTGAGGGATGTTGTTTTTGTCCCTCCTTTCAAGAGAGGCTTTACGCAATTAATGACCGATTCGTGTGTGTGTGTGTGTGTGTGTGTGTTTTTAACGTGTACCTGTGTATATGTACATTAATGTGTGTGTATGTATGTATGTATGTGTCTCTGTACGTGTGTATTTGAAGCAGTTCTCTTTTCTCTTTAGTTCTCTTTTCTCTTTATCTCTCCCACCTCTTCTCCATCAAGGTTCTCCACGCAGGAAGGGGAAGAGGAGATAATTTTTGAGGTGAAGAGAGGAGACAGTTGGGGTAATGAAGAAAGAATGAGCTAAGTGGAGACAGTGAGAGATAATAATGAAGTAACGAAGATTAAATGAACGTGGGGAGGGGTGTGTGTGTGTGTGTGTGTGTGTGTGTGTGTGTGTGTGTGTGTGTGGAGAGAGAGGAGAAAGTTGTATGATCAAAAAAAGTGTGTGATGGAGAGAGAGAGAGAGAGAGAGAGAGAGAGAGAGAGAGAGAGAGATAAGAGAACCAGTAGGTAGTTTATGGAGGAACACAAGGTCTCCATGGACTGGGAGATACAAGTTTTATCTCCCACATTTTACACCATGATGGAGAACAGTCTCTCTACATCTCCTGGCAGTCACTTTTACTCATAATATCTCTCCATTTATCTCTCTATCTCTCCGTTTATCTCTATCAATTTTCATCTCAATCTTCACTGTATAGCCCAACCCAACCAAACCCAACCTAACATCACCAGACCTAACCTAACCAAACCTCACCAGACCTAACCTAACCTAACCTGACCTAACCTCACCTCACCTATGTATAATTTGCCTTTCTTATGATGATAAACGATGTCTTCAATGAAAAAAAGTCAATTTTACCATATACGAATTATTTTCCTAATTTAGCGTAAAACACACACACAAACACACACACACACACACACACACAAACACACACACACACACACACTATATTTGAGGAAAAAATTTTTATACTTTATAGGGGAAAAAACGAGCAAAATAATGATAGCGGGGAAATATTTGAGCCTTACAGGTACTAGATCCCTTCAGAGTCTAGGTGTCTCCCCTTCAATTGGTCCAATTATGTCCTGGTCAGCTCACAAGAAACTCCAGGTGAGAGAGAGAGAGAGAGAGAGAGAGAGAGAGAGAGAGAGAGAGAGAGAGAGAGAGAGAGAGAGAGAGAGAGGTTACTACCATTTCATCCGGAGATTAACTAACTGTTAAATTATATCATAGCGGTGAAAGGGCTGGAGCTCACCAAACTTATATACGTATATGCAACTTAAACTACCCAAACCTAACCTAACCAAACGAAGCTCAATCTAACGTAATCAAACCAAACCAAACCAAACCAAACCAAACCTAACCAAACCAAACCAAACCTAACCAAACCAAACCAAACCTAACCTAACCTAACCCAACCTAACCTAACCAAATGTAACCTAACCCAACCTAACCCAACCTAACCTAACCAAATGTAACCTAACCCAACCAAAGCCTATTTAAACCAACAAGGTTGCAACACAGAGGCAACAGACACACTCCAAGCAATCAACAGCGCCTGACGTTCCCCTCCCCTACCACTTTACAATAAAACGATTATGGAAAGTACGCCAGACGAACGATCGCTCGCCTTTCTCCTGCAGTG
The DNA here is from genome assembly GCF_018991925.1 of Homarus americanus. Lineage (NCBI taxonomy): Eukaryota > Metazoa > Arthropoda > Malacostraca > Decapoda > Nephropidae > Homarus > Homarus americanus. The sequence continues at coordinate 3,959,140 of NW_024719665.1, read as the reverse complement.
GCGCTCAGGAACAACAGCGATAAGATAAGGAACACTACAGTTAAATGTAAAATATTGTACAGAAAGACAATTGTCGTCCATAACTTGAAGCAAAGTTTATGTGGCAGTGTGTGTGTGTGTGTGTGTGTGTGTGTGTGTGTGTGTGTGTGTGTGTGTGTGTGTGTGTGTGTGTGTGTGTGTGTTGTATATAATGTATGTATGTATGTATGCATAAACATGTACCCAATATAGACTTAAACATACCACACATAACAAATCCTCATAAACCATCTAACAATATCTAACCTAACCTAACCTAACCTAACCTAACCTTAACCTAACCAACTAAACTCCAAAAAAAAAAATAATGACCACTGACCAAAAATAAATAAATCTTCCACCCGAAAAAAAAACTAAAAAAAAAAAAATTCTCTCCACTAGAAAAAAAAAGAAGTCCATTTGGCATTATTTTGAACGTAATTTATACCTGGGAATGAGTGTAGTAAGTCCGGACATGGTAGCCAGGTGACAAGAGTGTTAATAAACAGAGGTAAGGAAACGGGTTTGGGTCACGCTAAGTAAACATGTCATCACCTTGGTCTCTTCAAGGTGTGTTCTGGTGAGGGGAAGAAAGGGGTGGAAGGGGAGAGGAGGGGGTAAAGATGGAGAGGAAGGGAGGGAAGGGGGTAAAGATGGAGAGGAAGGGAGAAGGAGGGAAAGGGGTAAAGATGGAGAGGAAGGAGGGAAGGGGGTAAAGGTGGAGAGGAAGGAGGAAGGAAGGAGGAAGGAGAGAAGGGGGAAGATAAAGATGGAGAGGAAGGAGGGAAGGGGTAAAGATGGAGAGGAAGGAGGGAAGGGGGTAAAGATGGAGAGGAAGGAGGTGAAGGGGTAAAGATGGAGAGGAAGGAGGGAAGGGGTAAAGATGGAGAGGAAGGAGGGAAGGGGTAAAGATGGAGAGGAAGGAGTGAAGGGGTAAAGATGGAGAGGAAGGGAGGGAAGGGGGTAAAGATGGAGAGAAGGAGGGAAGGGGTAAAGATGGAGAGGAAGGGAGGGAAGGGGGATAAAGATGGAGGGGAGGTAAAGATGGAGAGGAAGGAGGGGGGATAAAGATGGAGAGAGAGAGAGAGAGAGAGAGAGAGAGAGAGAGAGAGAGAGAGAGAGAGAGAGAGAGAGAGAGAGAGAGAGAGAGAGAGAGAGAGAGAGAGAGAGAGAGAGAGAGAGAGAGAGAAATAAACACAAAAATAAGGTGTAAATTCACAGCCACTGAGTTATTAGGTTGTAAAGGGTTAAAGTTCACCTGTGTGGATGAGAGAGAGAGAGAGAGAGAGAGAGAGAGAGAGAGAGAGCTAGCTTTAACTATTTCCAGGACATTACTCGAAAGACAAAACTTACACACGCCAGAATAAATATTTCAGAGGCGGTAACAGAAATACTGTCCACACGTAGACTATTAGCGCTGCCGAGATCAGAGCAACAGCATCGGTCGGCCGTGTGTTGTGTTGTGTTGTGTTGTGTTGTGTCCAATGGGTGAATATTATCATGTTTCGTGGGAGAGCGAGTGGGAGGTGGGGGTGGAAAGTGGGAGAGGGAAGTGGGAGAGGGATGAAAGAGGGTAGGAGAGGGGAGTGACGGAAGGATGATAAAGAGAATGTGGAGTTGTATATTTGAGGGGAAGATGACTGACGGAAATAGACAGACAGACAAGATATAGACAGCTAGATTGATTGACAGATAGATACCTAAACAGTCAGACTAACAGACAGGTAGACAGAGTGATAGCAGAGGGTGTGAAGACGGTGGGAGGGGACCACGTATAGGCAGACAGTCATACCTTCGTCTAATTAAACTCACCTGAGAGAGACAAGACGAGTGACACACCTGTGAATTTTTTGATGACATTCTATACGAAATATTTATTTAAAAACACTCACTCGCAGTTTTACATATATCAGTAATGAGATACTTTTTAATATATACTTTCAGTTACATATATACTTTTAGGTCTATTTATATATATTAATGACTAATGATGGTAATAAGTTAGGTACATTTTAACTAAGGTGTGTCGGATAGTACGAGTAGGGAAGTCAGTGTACGGTCCTGTATAGATTTTAACTAAGTACACATACCGGCAACACATTATACCGGCAACATAACACATTATACCGGCAACATAACACATTATACCGGCAACATAACACATTATACCGGCAACATAACACATTATACCGGCAACATAACACATTATACCGGCAACATAACACATTATACCGGCAACATAACACATTATACCGGCAACATAACACATTATATCGGCAACATAACACATATACCGGCAACATAACACATTATACCGGCAACATAACACAGTATACCGGCAACATAACACATATACCGGCAACATAACACATTATACCGGCAACATAACACATATACCGGCAAACATAACACATTATACCGGCAACATAACAATATATACGCAATATAACACATTATACCGGCAACATAACACATTATACCGGCAACATAACACATATACCGGCAACATAACATATACCGGCAACATAACACAGTATACCGGCAACATAACACATTATACCGGAAACATAACACATATACCGGCAACATAACACATTATACCGGCAACATAACACATTATACCGACAACATAACACATTATACCGGCAACATAACATATACTGCAAAGATAACACATTATACCGGCAACATAACACATTATCGGCAACATAACACATATACCGGCAACATAACACATATACCGGCAACATAACACATTATACCGGCAACATAACACATTATACGGCAGCATAACACATTATACCGGCAACATAACACATTATACCGGCAACATAACACATTATACCGGCAACATAACACATTATACCGGCAACATAACACATATACCGGCAACATAACACAGTATACCGGCAACATAACACATTATAGCAACATAACACATTATACCGGCAACATAACACAGTATACCGGCAACATAACACATATACCGGCAACATAACACATTATACCGGCAACACATTATACCTATTATGAGTTTGGGTCAGTAGGTCAAAGGTCAGGGCCACAATATACTGAAAGTGCTTATACCCAGCATGAGTTCCACCCCACCCAAGTGCTGTCTGTCTGTCTCTCAGTCTGTCTGTCTCTCAGTCTGTCTGTCTCTCAGTCTGTCTGTCTCTCAGTCTGTCTCTTTCAGTCTGTCTGTCTCTCAGTCTGTGTCTCTCAGTCTGTCTGTCTCTCAGTCTGTCTGTCTTTCAGTCTGTCTGTCTCTCAGTCTGTCTGTCTCTCAGTCTGTCTGTCTCTCAGTCTGCCTGTCTCTTCACCATCATCGTCACCAAAATTATCTTGAAAACCCAGAAATCAACGAAGCTGCGTAAATGCATGTGTGTGTGTGTGTGTGTGTGTGTGTGTGTGTGTGTGTGTGTGTGTGTGTGTGTGTGTGTGTCCAACTCCATGGCCATAATACAGTTTCATCTTCATACCTGTCAGCGGTAATGGCCGACTATTGAAACACCTGTCTTAAGATGATGATTTAACCCTTTACCTCACTTCCAGGTACCAGAGAACCTTGTCAAATTATCTCTGTGGTATGTGTGTGTGTATGTGTGTGTGTGTGTGTGTGTATGTGTGTGTGTGTGTGTGTGTGTGTGTGTGTGTGTGTGTGTGTGTGTGTGTGTGTGTGTGTGTGTGTGGGTCTCTATGTGTCCGGATGTGTGTGTATATATGTGTATTTGTATGTGTGTAGATGTATGTTATGTGGAGATGTATGCATTTATGTGTGTATATATTTGTGTATGTGCGTGTGTATGAATGCCTCTCCTCCGCACACCATCATTATCGGGAGGAAGCCGACACGTCATAAAAGGTGGTTTGATTCGAAGCTCCGAGAAGTGTCCTGATATATTCGAGACGGTGAACCCGAGTCTTAAGAAGCGTTCCAAAGGCGTCGAAATTAAGCCCAGAGTCTTAGCGGGTAGGTTAGGTTAGGTTAGGTTTAGGTTAGGTTAGGTTAGGTTATTTTGGGTTAGGTTGAGTTAAAGTTAAGTGTCTTTGGGTTAGGTTAAAGTTAGGTTATTTGAGGAGAGAAGGTTAGGTTCGGTTTTGAGTTGGTTAAGGTTACTTTAGATTAGATTAATTTAACTCCAATTAGGTTAGATGAGGTCTCAGGTCTGGGGTTTCAGATCTCAGGGAAAGAGTCAGTCACCTTACAACTCTCTCAGCTCTTCAGGGTGTTGCTGGGAGCTGGCGGTAAACACCCTTAATGATTTACAGTAAGGTGATGTTGCTGGACGGGATCCACTCTTCCTCCATCCCTCCCTCACCCTTCACCACCCTCCTCATCCCTCCTCACCCCTCTCCCTCCTCACCCCTCACCCTCCCTCACCCCTCCACACCCCTCACCCCTCACCCCCCTCCCTCATCCCCCCGTAGTAATTATCATAAGTCGCACACTAACGAAGTTTGCAAGACGTTGGTGGTCGTGAAGGAGACTTGTCGTTATTGGGAAAATAATAATTATTAAAAAGAAAGAAAAACAAAATAAACGCTTCTTCTGAGTGTTAACATGACGACCAGCGGGAACAAAATGAAGATGTTTAGTCAATATTTATCAAAATTTCCGTCTATTTATTCTCAGTCTATAGGTTACGTCCCCATGGTAATACGGAAGGTTAAAGAAAACGACGAAAATAAGACAGTTCTCAGCGGTGACTACTGTATATTAATTTAGTGACAGATGACACCTGCCATGGTAACTGTTTGTGGGCAGGGATTGTGACCCACTTGGAAGACGTCTATAATCTCTCTCTCTCTCTCTCTCTCTCTCTCTCTCTCTCTCTCTCTCTCTCTCTCATATTTTCTCCATCTTTTCATATTTCTACATATAGCCTATCTCCCTCATTCTCCACCCCCTATCCCTCCTCCCCACCCCACCTACTCCCCCCCTCTCCACCCACCATATCTCCCTCTCCACCCCCCACTATATCTCCCCTCTCACCCCCACCATATCTCCTCTCCACCCCACCTATCCCCTCTCCCCCCACCCCATCTCCCCTCTCCACCCCCACCCCATCTCCCCCCCTCTCCACCCCCACCATATCTCCCCTCCCTCCACCCCACCCCCTCTCCCCTCTCCCACCCCTACCCCATCCCCCCTCTTCACCCCCCACCATATCTCCTCATTCTACACACATCCAATTACTACCATGCCTTTCTCGTGGGGAGAATTTCTCTGTCCTCTTGTAAAACAGTTCTCATTTATCTCCCGCTGGCTGGCTGGGAGGAGGCAGGGAGGTAGAGGTGGCAGACGTGAATGAGGAGGGAGAGAGAATGAGATGGAGGTGTGTTGAGATGTAATGACTGCTGAGAGAGAGAGAGAGAGGGGACACTCACTTCAGGAGAGGGATCACGTGAAGACACACACACAGATCCCAAGGAATGTGAATAAATTGTCAATAAATCCTCCATGAATCCATTTTATTGGAGAAAGAAGAACATTGAACATGTTTTACTTTAACCTCGTGTGACCAGACCTTGTGTGACGATGATCCACCTGTCTGTTCCGCTAAGCATACGGTAGAGAGAGAGAGAGAGAGAGAGAGAGAGGTAAATAAATCGTTGCCGCCTGGAGGTTAAATATGCTCTCTCTCTCTCTCTCTCTCTCCTCAGACTAAAACACTGATATGAGATGATAATCAGAATAAACTGACAATCAGAATGAGTGAGAAAATGATTGGAGATTGGCTAATTAACCCACAAACCCATTGACTACATAAAGTTTTCTAAATTAGGTTAGATTAGGTTAGGTCCTGGGTTCGGGTTCGAATTCAAGAGCTGGCTTGGATCCAAGTGAGAGCAGGTTAGGATTCGGTTCCTAGTGAGTAACTGGGTTCGGGTACAAGTAAGACCGGGTTCGGGTTCAAATGAGACCGGGTTCGGGTTCGGATTCGAGTATAGGGTCCGGATACAGGTTTGCGAACTTTTTAATTTAGCGAGTCATTATAGAGACTCCGGGATCCGTCTCTTCAGCTGACGTGTGAAGGAATTTGGGCTGAATAGAGTTTAAATTTTGGTTTTATTTTTGTCCTCCTTTTATCCAGTTCCTCCTCTCTCTCTCTCTCTCTCTCTCTCTCTCTCTCTCTCTCTCTCTCTGTGTGTCTGTCTGTCTGTCTGTCTGTCTGTCTGTCTGTCTATCTTTGTTTCCGTCAGTCTGTGTGCCTCTGTCTATATGTCAAGTCTGTTTATTGGATTCTAACTGTTTCTTTGCTTCCATCTGTCTTTCTGTCTCTTTCTTCGTTTCCGTCTATCTATCTGTCTGTTTCTGTCTGTCTGTCTGCTCTGTCTGTCTGTCTGTCAGCCCTAAGACTAAGGTGAACATAATCCGAGAAAATTTTATCTCTGGATGTGGTCACAAAATCCACTTCTCAGGTTTCAATTTTGATTCTTATTGATTTCCTTTAATTGCACAGGTGGAGGGGCGGAGCAGGTGAAGGAGGGAGGTGAGGGAGGTGAAGGAGAAGAGGAGAACAGAGGGAGGTGGGGAGGTGAAGGGAGAAGAGGAGGTGAGGCAGGAGCAGGTGAAGGAGGAGGTGGGGAGGTGAGGGGAGAGAAGAGGAGGTGAGGGGCGGAGCAGAAGGAGGAGGTGGGGAGGTGAAGGGAAGAGGAGGTGAGGGGGAGGAGGAGGAGAGGAGGTGGAGGGGGAGGAGGTGAGGGAGGTGAGGAGGTGAAGGGGAGGAGAGGAGGTGAGTGAGGAGAGGTGGGAGGCGGAGGAGAGGTGAGGAGGAGGAGGTGGAGGAAGAAGAGGTGAGGTGAAGAGAAGGAGGTGGGGGATGATGATGGGTGAGAGGCAATGAGAGGAGGAGAAGTCTTTGAACATAATATGGGAGAGAACACACACACACACACACACACACACACACACACACACACACACACCTGAAGGTTTGTTTACGTTCAGAAGGTCCAGGTACATCATGGTATTGATTATTAGGTCTATCACACTGTGAACGCCCCTTTACACACACACACACACACACACACACACACACACACACACACACACACACACACACCGTAGGTTCTCACTAACTCTCTCACACCCCTACTCCTCACCGTAGGGAACCTTCCTCTTCCCACCAACCTACTCTCTCCCCTCTCTCCTCTCTCTCTCTCTCTCTCTCTCTCTCTCTCTCTCTCTCTCTCTCTCTCTCTCTCTCTCTCTCTCTCTCTCTCTCTCTCTCTCTCTCTCTCTCTCTCTCTCTCCTCTCTCTCTCTCTCCCCAGCCCACTTCACTCTGCCACCCTCTTACTCCCTCCTATCCCTCTTTCCCTTCCTCCTACTCCCTACTTCCCTCCCCTGCTCTACCCCAGGTGGAGTCATCGGCTGAAAAGGAGGGAGGCAGGAGGAAGGAGGAGAGGGAGGGAGGGAAGGGATGAATGAGCAAGGGAATGTTGGGGAATCATCCAGAAGAGGAGAGAGATATAGATGAGGGAGGAAAGGAGGAGGTTGGGTAACGAGAGAAAGGGAGAAGGTCGACCTGCCATAAGGGAGGAAGGAGGAGAAGGTCGACCTGCCATAAGGGGAGGAAGGAAGGGAGAAAGGTCGACCTGCCATAAGGGAGAGAGAGAGAGAAGCAAAGGAGAAGGTCGACCTGCCATAAGGGAGGAAGGAAGGGAGAAGGTCGACCTTGCAGGGAGGAAGAGGAAGGCAGAAGGTCGACCTCGCCAAAGGGGAGGAAGGAAGGCAGAAGGTCGACCTGCCATAAAGGAAGGAAAGGAAGGCAGAAGGTCGACCTGCCAAAGGGAGGAAAGGAAGGCAGAAGGTCGACCTGCCATAAGGGAGGAAGGAGGAGGACAAGGAGAGGTCACTGCCATAAGGGAGGAAGCAAGGGAGAAGGTCGACCTGCCATAAGGGAGGAAGGAAGGCAGAAGGTCGACCTGCCATAAGGGAGGAAGGAGGGGAGGAAGGGAGAAGGTCGACCTGCCATAAGGGAGGAAGGAAGAACATAAGAACATAAGAAAATAAGGAGTCTGCAATAGGCCGGTTGGCCTGTGCATGGCAGCTCCTGTCGAGAGTTACTACCACTCTCTATCATCCATGAACCTATCTAGCCTCCTTTTGAAACTTTCCAGAGTTCCAGCACTTACTACAAAGTTGATAAGCTTGTTCCACTCGTCCACCACCCTATTTGTGAACCAGTTTCTTCCTATCTCCCTCCTAAACCTTAACTTATCCAACTTGAATCCGTTGTTCCGAGTCCTATCCTGCTCGGATATTATAAGAACTTTATCTATATCACCTTTATTGATTCCTTTCACCCACTTGAATACTTCTATCATATCTCCCCGCACTCTTCGTCTTTCTAGGGAATGCAAGTTTAGTTTCTTTAACCTATCCTGATATGGAAGGTTTCTAAGTCCCGGAATCATTTTCGTCATTCTTCGCTGCACCGACCCTAGTGAATTGATATCCATTTTATAATAAGGGCACCAGAACTGAACCGCATAATCGAGGTGCGGCCTGACTAGCGCAAGATATAGTTGCAATAAGACCTCTGCACTCTTATTACTTACACTTCTAGATATAAAACCCAATACTCTGTTTGCCTTATTTCGAACATTAACGCACTGTTTTCTAGGCCGTAGGTCCGGGCTTACACCCTAGGTCTCTTTCACAAGTCGACTTCTCTAGGTTGATGTTGTTAAGGCTGTATACATTGACAGTATTTGTTCTTCCAATATTAAGTACGCTGCACTTGCTGGTGTTGAATTTCATTTGCCATTTTTCAGACCACCCCTGCAGTTTATTTAGATCCTCCTGTAATGCATTTGCATCCTGCCCTGAACTAATCTGCCGCCCTATTTTGGTGTCATCCGCAAACTTGCTTATGTCACTGCTGATCCCAGTATCTACAGTAGATCGTTTATGTAGATTATGAACAAGAGTGGGCCTAGTACTGACCCCTGGGGAACCCCACTGGTTACACGACCCCACTCAGATTTAACACCATCTACGCTGACCCTCTGCGTTCTATCGGTGAGCCATGATTTTATCCAATTTAAAGCTTTCCCCTCTATACCATGAGCCTTAATTTTTCTCAGAAGTCTCTGATGCGGTACTCTGTCAAATGCTTTGCTAAAGTCTAAGTAAATAACATCGTAATTTTCGTCATTATCTACTACCTCGAAGACTTTCCTAAAAAACGTTAGCAGATTTGTTAGACAAGATTTTCCCTTTGTAAACCCATGTTGAGAGTCGTAGATTAATTTGCTTTTCTCTAAATGCGATCGGATGTTATCTGCTACAATTGATTCAAGAAATTTCCCCACTACTGACGTCAAACTGATCGGCCGGTAATTTGACGCTGAGAAGGGAGAAGGTCGACCTGCCATATGGAAGCAAGGAAGGAAGGGAGGAAGGGAGGTCGACCTACCATAAGGGAGGAGGAAGGGAAAAGGTCGACCTGCCATAAGGGGCTACAATAAGTCGACAAATTTGTTTAATCCCGGCCTCACCAGAGGGAGTTATGGCGCCACTATATCACACCTTAATGGCTTGAAGATTTTCCAAGGAGACTACGACCGTTTCTTGTGGGGCTATGAGCGTGTCCACAGTGGCTATGGGCGTGTCTTGATGCGTATATGAAGCTGTGATAAAGAAGGACTATGGGCGTGTCCACAGGAACTATGGGCGTATCCACAGGAACTATGGGCGTATCCACAGGGGTTATGGGCCTGTTTCTCTTTAATGTTGACTTCGTTAAACTCATTATAGTTTCTTACAACAAAGACACATTATTCTTTAACAACAATAAATATTTTGCATTTTATTAATAAGACAAAATCAGCTGTTCATTTACAAATATTAAAGACTAAAAATATATATTTATTAAAGATAAATTAATTCAAACGCAATACCAAGACTTTACGTTGAAGAAAAATTAATGCATTTGCAATATTTGATACATTCCATTAACAATATTCCGTTTCCAATGTCTCACATATGTTGCATTATATAAGTATTATTTAAACACATGAACAAGTAGTTTCTTTGCAACATTGAATACATCGCAACAAACACAGATTCTACTTTGTCTTTAAACATTGTAGGATTAATTACCTTTACATCTGGCGGGTAAAAGCGACTGTATGTTTTATATGGTCGATATAAACTGTAGAGTGACTGTAGACTGGTTAACTGTGTCTTATATATTGACGATACTAGAGCGTAGACTGTACTGTATGTCAGGTTTATATATAGACGCACACACACACACACACACACACACACACACACACACACACACACACAGGCATGACATATACCCTCCATAGATCTGTTCCCTCGACAAGATTTCCGGACGATAACACCTCCGCAGTGGGCGTGGAGGAGGCGTGGGTGGAGGGGGGGGGTTGGGGCGTGCAGGAAGAGTGGTGAGCGTGGAAGGAGGGAAGGAGGAGAATGGCTTTTGGGGGGGAGGGGCAGAGGAGGGGGGCACAAAGACGGGCGTGGATGGGCGTGAAGCGTAGGGAGGCGTAGAAGGGAATAGAGGCTGGCCTGGAGAGGGAGGAAATGAGGAAAACGGGCGTGAGTGGGAGAGGAGGAGAGTGAGGGAAAGAGGAGGGTTGTGTAGGTCATCGTGGAGGGGCGTGAAGGAAGGCAAGGACAAGGGTAAGGAGAGGCGGGGAGAAATAGGAAGAGAGAGGAGAGGGAGAAAATAGGAAGAGAGGGAGAAAAGGGAGGAAAGGGGAGGAAGGGTAGTAGGAATTGAGGAAAAGGGAAAGGAGAGAGAGAGAGAGAGAGAGAGAGAGAGAGAGATAAAAACACCTATCAAACCAAATAACTCCAACAAAACAAACAAAACAAAGCCCCATCCCAACCCCCTCCCCCAACCCCCTCCCAACCCCCCAACCCCTCCCCAACCCCCCCCCCCAACCGCCCCCAACCCCCTCCCCCCAAAAAAGAGATATACCTCGAAGAATTTTTTATACATATATACATAATAAAATAATAATAATAATAATACACGACTCAAACTATTCAGTCCTTCACGGGGTATCGACTTGGTGTACTCGTCTCAAAGGTAAGGCTCCCTCATAACACTCACTCAAGTGCTCGGTTCTGTTTCTCTGACCTTGTTCTTCTTCTTCCTCATTTATCTGTTCCTTGTTCCTTATGTTCCATCAGTCTCCTCCTCCAGGTATTACGGAACGAGGGAATTTATACCCGTATACATCGTGTGGGTGAATGTGCATTGGTGTTATTATTGTTGTAGTTGTTAATGAATGGCGACCTGTGGTGTAATGGTTAGCATGCTCGCCTCGCAAGCGTGTGGTCCCAGGTTCGATCCAAGGGCAGGTTGAAACTATGGGCACGTTTCTTTGCGTCATTTGCCTCTGTCTACCCAGCAGTAATTGGGATCGTGTTCCGGGGTAATGGTTAGCCAGTGCAGTTGGCGAGTTGTCCGGTCTTCTCGGACTATTCCTTGACACTGAGTCACGCAACTCGTTAACTTATGGTGTGGTTGTTGTGTTGGTAACAGCCTCTACACCTTAAACAAATTCACGCCTAGGAGGACCTTAGGCCGGCCATCCTCCTGGGCAACACACACAGGACTGTATTTTGTTAATTATTCATGGATCATTTCTCTCTCAACCTCTTGTTTCATTATCTTTTCTCCCCTTGTGATATATAGCGCCCCACACGCCTCTCCCTGTATTTGTTTTACTCCCCAGTCCAACCTACCCTTCCCACTTCCCATTGTCTCTTTCTTTTCTCTCTCTTTCGTTCTATCTTTCTCTCCTGCTGTTTCTTTTTTCCGCTCGCTACGCACAATACACCACCTATTTCTAAGCCCCCCTCTCTCTCTCTCTCTCTCTCTCTCTCTCTCTCTCCCTCCATTCTGACTATGATTGTGAATATAAACATCGAAAAATTAAACATTCAGTAGGTATGAGGATATTTAATATTAAGGTAATAAAATGGTGGTGAAGGAATGGCGATTGGGGGAGGCTGGAGGCCATTAAAAAAAATAGGTAGTAGGCAGCTGCCAAAGAGGGAGGTACTACCGCCTGGGAAGATATTGGAAGCATAATGTGTTGTCTAATGGTAGACCCTGCTGCCATATGTGACCAAGTCCCAGGTTGATGATCTCACTTTCTGCCTCATTTACACACAATTGCAGGGTCTCAATTGTTTCTCTTACTTTGACAACACAACATACAATTATTGTTTCTCACTATTGATGTTTTTTTTTAATTTTTATATTTATTTATTATTATTATTATTATTATTATTATTATTATTATTATTATTATTATTATTATTTTTATTATTATTATTATTATTATTATTATTATTATTATTATTATTATTATTATTATTATTATTATTTAATTATAATATATTTTTATTTAATATTTACTAAAAAATTTATTTATAATCTTTATTTTTTTTTAATAATTCTTATTAATTTTTATTATTATTATTATTATTATTATTATTATTATTATTATTATTATTATTATATTTTCGCCCCTAGGTCCTGATGTAGGTCATGACCTGTGCTCTGGTGGGCTAATCCCGCAAAAAAAGAGAAAACAAATTCCACTAAACATTCCAACACAAACCATCAAAATTTTTCTTGTCAACAGTAAACATTTAGAACCTAACTTTTACCCATTTTGTTTTAACATTTAACATTAAAAACCTAACTTTGTCTCCCTCTACAAAAAATATTACCTTAAAAATAACAATACCCCCAAAAATAACAATACATCCAAAAAAACAACAATACGTAAAAAATAACTACAACCATAAAATAAAATAACATTAAAAATAACCACCAAAAAAATAACCAATCTTAAAAATCCTCCTTCATGACCCTCAAACATTCATAACTAATCACCATCTTTTCTCTCTTCCTGTACAGTAAACATCAAGAGCCTGAAGGTGAAGGTGCCTCGAGTGGCCTACATAGGTGAAGACGCTGAATTAGAGTGCACCTTCCCCTGGACCGACCCTCGAGACCTGTACTCTATCAAATGGTGGCGAGATAATGACCAGTTCTACCAGTACATCCCCAAGAACAAGGACCCCAAGATGAAGTTCAACGTCACCGGTATTACTGTTGATGTGAGTGTTACCGGGAGAGAGTTACTGGGAGGGAGGGAGGGAGGGAGGGAGGGAGGGAAGGAAGGAAGGAAGAAAGGAAGGAAGGAAGGAAGGAAGGAAGGAAGGAAGGAGGGAAGGAAGGAAGGAAGGAAGGAGGGAGGGGAGGGAGGGAGGGAGGGAGGGAGGAAGGAAGGAAGGAAGGAAGGAAGTTCTACCGGTACATCCTCAAGAACAAGGACTCAGACCAGCATCACCAGCTTCATTGTTAATATTAAGACAAGAGAGAGACAATGGAATGGGAGACAGGGAGGAAGGGAGAGAAGGAGGGAAGGAGAAAAGTAATTATATTAATGAAAAGGAAGTAAGAAAATAGAGGAAGAGAAGGTGAGGGGAAGGAAGGAAGGAAGGAAGGAAGGAAGGAAGGAAGAGAAGACACTTGGAAGGTGATTAGAACGGTTAGACTCACCTGTGTGACTTTAAGACATACAGGTAAATTAATTAAACCTTTTCCCGTACAAGAAGAGAGACAAATTGTGCCTGAGTATAGAGGAAGAGTGTCAGCTAAGTCACGTCAGCCTGTCAGCTAAGTCACTTCAGTCTGTCAGCCAAGTCACTTCACGCTGTTAGCTAAGTCACTTCAGCCTGTCAGCTAAGTTACTTCAGCCTGTCAGCTAAGTCACTTCACGCTGTCAGCTAATTCCAATTCATGTATTACTTAAGTCACTTACGCTGTCAGCAAAGTCTCCTCTCTCTCTCTCTCTCTCTCTCTCTCTCTCTCTCTCTCTCTCTCTCTCTCTCTCTCTCTCTCTCTCTCATTGTACTTCTGTGTTTGTTTTTCCACCTTCTGTCTCTCCGAGTCTTTGTCTGTCCTACCATATGTCTCTGTCTCTCTGTCTCTTTCTCTCTTTTACTTTGTCTGGCATTTTATCTTTGTCCCTCCCTCTCTCTCTCTCTTCCTCCACTTCGCAGTAGTATGGATGCGCCAGAGTACTCACATATCCAGACTCAAAATAGCATTGTAACCCGAACCCAAATTCTCGACAACCAGAAGGGGACTACTACCACCCCCAACCCACCCCTTCTCCCACCCCACAGCCCACCCCTTCTCCCCCCCACAAACCCACCCCTTCCCCCAGCCCCCAAGATGATGGGATTTCAGCCAGAATCAATCCAGCGAGAGACGAGTGAAGTAATTCCTTTATAAGTCCGTTCTAAGAGGTGGGGGGTGGGTTGTAGGAGTGAGTGGGTGTGGGGTGAGGTTGTGGGTGGGGTGTGTGGGTGTGGGAGAGGTGGATGGGAGGGGTGTGGGTAGAAGGAACTTGACTTGATCCCCGTCTAAGTTCGTCGTCACAGAAGGTACAAATCCGTTTTAACACATTCCGTTTTCTCTTCTTAAAGCGAGGACACAAGTAACCATTTTCAGGGGTTCATCTTCTTCTTCTCCTCCTTCTTTCTCCTCTTTCTCTTTTACTACTCCTCCTCCTCTATCATTCTTCCTCCAACATTACCACCCTTCCTCCACCACTCCTCCTCCACCACTCCTCCACCACAACGAGTCAGGATAATAAACAGTAAACTCAACACAGCCAAAAATGCAATCGACGCGGGAGGTTTATCGGCTAGTGCAAATGATCTCTGGCGGCGGGAAGCTTCGTTGACGAGTCTTAAACACTGGCAAGAAGTGTTACTCTAAAACGCCATTAAGTAACGCCACTATAAAACGTCGTAGTTAAGTAGTGAAAGAAGTGTTACTCTAAAACGCCATTAAGTAACGCCACTATAAAAAAACGTATAGTCTTGTTATAAGTAAGAATGTAATTCAGAATTTGTTAGGGTAATTCTGATAGCTTTTTAACGTCACAGCTATGGTAAATAAACCAAACTTTGTCATCATAACACAACTGACAGCTATGAAAATAAGCTGAAATCACTGCCAGAAAGCTATTGATCACAGCTAAGATGTTCTCAGCTAAAATATCTTCAACTATAATAACTAACAACTAGCCGTCTCAGTGTTTTGTATTTATTTAAATGAGAAAAAAAAAGACCTGAAATTGTCACCATTATATACGACTATTGTCAAACTTACAGCTTAAAAAAAAAAAAAATAAATAAATAAATAATAATAATAATAAAAATAATAATAATAATAATACCTGTAATACTACTACTACTACTACTAATAATAATAATAACAAATAAATAAAGAAAGAAATCACTGTATCTTAAAAGTACTTCTAATTGTAAATCTAACTCGATATTGGTAAACACAAGCATCAAGTTCCTTCCTTAATTACTTCAGCTAAAATACAACAGCCTGAAATACATCTATACCCAGTAGCTAGCCACCACACCACACCACACCACAACACACCACACTACACCACAACACAACACACCACAACACACCACACCACACCACACCACACACACACCACACACCACACCACACCACACCACACCACAACAACACCACCACACACACACACACAACACACCACACCACACCACACCACACCACACCACAACACACCACAACACACCACACCACACCACAACACACCACAACACACCACAACACACCACACCAGATCCCCAAACTCAAGTAAGTATTTCAACGTGTCTTACAAATATTTTCATTGGCCAATCTGAACAACAACAAAAGCTAAAGAAAAGTCTTATGTAAGTCTTTTATTGTCGTAGTTTGGACAATAATTAAAAAAAAAGGCTGTTAGGATTGTCACCGAACACAACACGCAGACCGCTATCAAATTCCAAACTGAAGGGAACGTCTCTCAGAATTTTCTTAAGTATTTTCATTGGTGTTTCTGACCCGTTTTCTTGTAAACATTGTCTCAGAAAAGTTTTATTTATTGCCTAAACTGAACAGAAGTAATGGACTCTCTCTTATAAATGTTTCCATCGACGGATCAGACTAGTAATGGCTGACCAAAGTTACGGACGAAGATTTGTATTAACTTGACGGAAAACAACAACGACTACAACAACAATAACAACAATAACAACAACAACAACAATAACAACAATAACAACAACAACAACAATAACAACAATAACAACAACAACAACAACAACAATAACAACAACAACAACAATAACAACAATAACAACAACAACAACAATAACAACAATAACAACAAAAAACGACAACAACAACAAAAACAACAACAACAACAAACACAAACACAAGAACAACAACACGAGTTGGAATCATCAATCAACACGACAAACAAACATTCTCAGATACCTAATTCGTCAAATTATTTCTCATGTAAGGAACATTTTCAAGGGCAAATCCATCTTGTAATCACTCAACAATATCTCACTGTAGTTCTTAATTCTTCCAACTACCAAAAAAGAAAAAAAAACAATAATTCATGAAAGAGAATGAGAAATAAATTCCTCTAGTGTTCCAATACATCAGGAAGAGTGAGAACAATATCAACAGTGAGACACAACTTATGGGACACAAGTTTCTCACCCACGCCGCCACACTACCAGCTGAGACACGAGGCAGTCTCAGTGTCAGGCGTCTCTCAGGACTCAATAAACCCAGCAACAGGAACTCCTAACCTAACCTAACCAAATCTGCCCGAAAACTAACTTTACCTAACCTAACCTAACTTAAACTAACCTACCCTACCCTTAAACTAACCTACCCTTAAACTAACCTAACCTACCCTTAAACTAACCTAACCTACCCTTAAACTAACCTAACCTACCCTTAAACTAACCTACCCTTAAACTAACCTAACATACCCTTAAACCTAACCTAAACTAAACTAACCTACCCTTAAACTAACCTACCCTTAAACTAACCTAACCTACCCCTCCCCCACACCGTCAGCAGGATGTTCAAGCTGGGGCAAAAGTCTCCTGAAAGATTGAAAGGAAGTTTTTTTTTATTGGTAGTGGCGGTGGTGATGCTTGTCAACCAGGGGAGGGAAGTTTCTCACGTCACGGCTGTTGGTGGCGTCGACGGTGGATATTGGCCTCGAAGGTTTTAAATGCCTTGGCGCTTCGACATGTCTTAGAGGAGGAGGAGGACAAATTAAACGGGAAGGAAGCGGCAGTCGGGGAAGATATTTGACGGGGTCTCAAGCCGAGTCTCTCACTAAAGATACGAGATGGTGTGTTGTGTTGTGTTGTGTTGTGTTGTGGTGTGTGAAAGGAGTCGGTCAGGGGTTTAACCGTGTACATTTATATACGCCACATTCAGTAGGCAAGCGTTCCACACACACACACACACACAGTATATTTACAGCCTTACCAAACAGGCTGTTTAAACATTGTCCCTCCGCCATGACTGTATACACACCCATGAAGAACCTCTCTCTCTCTCTCTCTCTCTCTCTCTCTCTCTCTCTCTCTCTCTCTCTCTCTCCTCTCTCTCTTTTCTCCTAAAATTCATTTGTTACTCCCAGGCACGACCCATTCCAATTCCCCTCACTCCTTCCATCCCATCCTATAGCATCCTCTTCCATCCCATATCCCCCCATCCCGTCTCTCTATCCCATCCTTCCCATCTAATCTCTTCCCATCCTATCCCGTCTCCCCATCCCATCACAGAGGCGAGGAGGACTTTGCTAACCTAAGAGAAGAATCATGGTGGTGTGGTGACCAAGGAAGGGAGACTTAACCCTGACATATACTTCCTACTCACCCTCACCCCCTCCCTCACCCACGCCCCTCTCCCCACACCCTTACCCCCTCCCTCACCCACGCCCCCATCCCCACACCCTCACCCCCTCCCTCACCCACGCCCCTCTCCCCACACCCTTACCCCCTCCCTCACCCACGCCCCCATCCCCACACCCTCACCCTCTATAGCTTCAGGCCGATATATCCCCGTATATCTGATCTTGTATATCCCCGTTATATACGAGTAAATGTACCCGTATATACTGACCTTCTATCTCTGTATATTTGAGTATATCCTTATATTGGCATTTCTTCAAGAGCTTTAAAAGGGGACTAAATATCCGTGATAAACATACAGAAATATACAGACAAATATACAATACTCAATTGGGTTATTAAAGTAATATAAAACGCATCTAATTAATACAATCGTCGCGGGAAAAGGAAAAAAAATCCTCACAAACTTTACCGCCAAAACTTTTTTTTTTTTGTATCCAGTAAATATTATAGAATTACTGTACTCTTTGAGGAAGGACAATTACCTGACACTCCTGACACTCACTGACACTCATTGACTGACTCTCTAAGGTATTGAACTGACTTTAATAATCTATAATGGACTCGAATATTTGGTCAGTCTGGTGGCCCCTATCATATTCCTGTAGGTAAAAGTGTGTGTGTGTGTGTGTGTGTGTGTGTGTGTGTGTGTGTGTGTGTGTGTGTGTGTGTGTGTGTGTGTGTGTGTGTGTGTGTGTGTGTGTGTGTGTGTGTGTGTGTGTGTTCAACGTATCATCTCAACTAATAACAAATAAAAATGGACCCAAAACTTTACCTTGCGGAGCGCCAGAGACCAAAGAATAATTACACGACATCCAATACACACCAACGTTTTGACCCAAATCCCATTGTATTGATCTTGGTATTATAAGAAGACTAATCTAAATATCTCCATCACAAGTAACACTAAACACAGAAACAAACACAAAAGTAACACTGACAAATATAACAAACACAAGATAACACTCAAAGCCTCTCAAAAGTAATATTAACATCAGTAACAAACACAAAGTAACACTAACATCAGCAACAAACACAAATTAACACCCAAAAGCAATAAAACGTAACACTAACAACAACAAACACAGTAACACCCAAAAACAATAAAAAGCAACACTAACAACAACAACAACAAACAAAGTAACACCTAAAAACAATAAAAGTAACACTAACATCAGTAACAAACACAAAGTAACACTCAAAGTCTCGGTCAAGCACAGACTGAATCACATGGACGATGCACATTGCACATCATAAGTAGCAAGAGTTTTCCGGCGTACAAACTGACCTATAAGGCGAAACATCATTATACTTCCTGTTACATCTACTAGTACAGTCAGGAACGGCTTAAATACTTTCTTTCTATCAACACACTCTTCCTCCTATTAACACACTCTTTCTCCTAATGCTACACTCTTTCTCCTAATGCTTACACTCTCTCCCTATTACCACTCTCTTAGCCTACTCTCTCCCCCTATCAACACACTCTTTCTCCTACCAACACACTCTTTCCCTACCACCTAACGCTTTCCCCTACCAACACACTCTTTCTCCTATCACCACACTGCCCCCCCCCAATCAACACACCTTTTCCCTTGCTAACACACTCTTCTCTTACTACCCTTATCACCACATTCTCATCCAACCACCACACTCTTCCTTCTACTACTACCGCACTCTTCCTCTCCTACCACCACACTCTTTTCCTTATATCTCCTATGTGTATCACCAAACCCCCGTCCACAACCCCTCCTCCCTACTCCTCCTGCCCCTCCCCACCCCACCACTTCCTCCCCTCCCTCCCTGCCCCGCCCCCCCCCCCACCGTGACCTTATGAACACCATTTAACTATCCTGGTGCCGCCGAGGTCAAGAAGACTGTGACCCTAATACGTTTACTACTAACTAACTATTGCTATTACTACTACTATTAATGTTACTATTTTTACTATTCATACCACTGATTTTACTACTACTACCACCACTACACTACTGCTACTACTACCACACTACTACTATTACCACAACCACTATTTCCACTCCAACTACTAAAACAATTCTTTCTCCCTGTCTGTCATTTATAAACGAAATAAATAAAAAGAACATCGGGCAGAAGGAGTTTGAACCACCAGTACAGGGGATTGACTGCTCTTGTAGCGATAGAAAATTGAATATAACAGAATTCAATTAAGTAACAATACGGAATTGAATAAGTGATAGAATCCAAGCCAGAGAAGAATCCCCCCTTCACTGTTGTTGTTGACTGAACTGTAAAGTAGAATCCAAAAGAAATTTTATGTGTGATTCTTGACATAGCTGTAGTAGTAGTGTGGAATTCAAAGGAAAAAATTAATTAGTTACTTATGTGCGATTATTGTCATAGCTTTTGTGTGGAATTCAAAGGAGAAATATTTTATTATTTAAGTGTGATTCTGGACGTAGTTGTGGTGTGGAAGTCAAACCACAACATGATCTACTTTTTGTCTATTCTTAACGTAACTTGTGGTGAATTCAAAATCATGGTAAAGTACACCTATAAGAAAAAAATCCTGTCGTAGTTGAAATGTGGATTCCCCAATATCAGAGAATTCAATTTACTTTTCATTCTTAAAGCATTTTGACGTAAATACAACCTCTTACTTGTGGAGTAGAATTCAAACCCCCCAAAAATGAATCTTTGTTTTTATTCATCATGTAAAAACATACGTAAAGTCAAATCTTATTCATTACTCACATCACTCATCACTATTCTACATCACACTTAAATTCAATTCTAGTCATACCTTTCGTGTGATGACTAAGTGGGTACAGCACTCGCATCGTGTTCCAGGGGTCATTGTTCGATTCCCGTGTGTTTCCCATTTCCACCCAGCTGTGAATACATAAAAATATATATAAATTGCGGTCTAGAGTAGGTAGTACCGACCATGCTATCTACCTTATTCTATTATCCACTATTTATGGTTCTATTATCCACTATTTATGGTTCTATTATCCACTATTTATGGTTCTATTATCCACTATTTATGGTTCTATTATCCATTATTTATGGTTCTATTATCCACTATTTATGGTTCTATTATCCACTATTTATGGTTCTATTATCCACTATTTATGGTTCTATTATCCACTATTTATGGTTCTATTATCCACTATTTATGGTTCTATTATCCACTATTTATGGTTCTATTATCCACTATTTATGGTTCTATTATTCACTATTTATGGTTCTATTATCCATTATTTATGGTTCTATTATCCACTATTTATGGTTCTATTATCCACTATTTATGGTTCTATTATCCACTATTTATGGTTCTATTATCCATATTTTGGTTCTATTATCCACTATTTATGGTTCTATTATCCACTATTTATGGTTCTATTATCCACTATTTATGGTTCGAAACGACACTCAGAATTATTCTTTAAAAATATCAGATTTTGTTCATAAAGAAACAAGGTTAATTAAAAACAAAAGCACAACGGTATGAATGAATTTCCTGCCCATTTTTCTTATTCAATATTTCAAGTCATTATTCCTATTCATCATTCAATATATTTATTACCCCAAATTTTACCTGGACTCCAAGTTAAAATAAAAATAGGATTAACGTAAGCTTCTGGGATCAATGTCTACTTCCTAGGATCAATGTCTATCTCCTAGGATCAATGTCTACCTCCTAGGATCAATCTCTACTTCCTGGGATCAATTCTCTACCTCCTAGGATCAATGTCTACCTCCTAGGATCAATGTCTATCTCCTAGGATCAATGTCTACTTCTAGGATCAATGTGTCTACTTCCTAGGATCAATCTCTACCTCCCCTAGGATCAATGTCTACTTCCCCTGGGATCGTGTCTACCTCCTAGGATCAATGTCTACTCCTAGGGATCAGTAATACTTCCTGGGATCAATGTCTACCTCCTAGAGATCCAATGTCTGCACTCCTAGGATCAATGTCTACCTCCTAGGATCAATGTCTACCTCTAGGATCAATGTCTACCTCCTGGGATCAATGTCTCTCCCTGGGATCAATTTCTACCTCCTAGGATCAATGTCTGCCACCTCCTGGGATCCGTGTCTACCTCCCTGGGATCAATGTCTGCCTCCTAGGATCAATGTCTACCTCCTAGGATCCATTCCTCCTAGGATCAGTTCCAATTCATACTGACCTCACAGGGGAGGGGTGGTGAGAGTGGGAGGAGGGAGGGAGGGAGGAGGAGGGAGGAGGAGAGGGAGGAGGAGAAAAGGGGGGAGGAGGGAGGAGAGAGGGGAGGAGGGAGGGAGGAGGAGGTAAGGAGAAGAGTGGTGAGAAGAGAGGACTGGAGGAAAGGAAGATGAGGGAGAGTAGAGAGAGGAGGAGGAGGAGGAAAGAAAAGGGAGGAAAGGGTATGGGAGAGAGAGAGGGGGAAAGATAGAGAGAGAGGGGAAAGAGAGGAAAAAGATATGGAAGAGGGGGGGTGGACGCTGCCAGTTACATTAAATGAGAAAGGAATGTGAACTTATCTTACATTTTATGGGAAAACTTTATTGTCTCACTAAACCTCGAGTGACGTCACGATACGACACACACACACACACACACACACACACACACGATGTACTGTATCTGAGAGAGAGAGAGAGAGAGAGAAAGTGCAGACAGGTAGACAGACAGACAGGTAGATAACATAGATCGGTAAAAAGAGAGACAGATTTCAACAGGTAGACAGAACAGACAGGTACAATTTTTTATATCAAGTATCCTTCACCCACCAATTTGTACACGACAGAATCAATGACTTTTAAAAAAATATTACAGCGGAAATAAAAAAAGGCATTATCAACATTAGACACGCAGAGTAATTTCCATTCAGATATATTGGAAGCTTTGGTGAATAGGTTGGAGAGAGAGAGAGAGACCACAATGGTAATTTAGCAGAAAATGTTTGGGAAAAAGCGACAAATATCACCCATTAAGTGAGGGGAAGAGAGACATATGAGCCCATTACTTACCCCCAACACAACCATTATATTAAGAAAGTCTCTCAGAAATATGTTATTAGACTTCTGGATCATACATACACACATACATACATACATACACATACATACATACATACATACATACATACATACATATACACACACACACAGTACATACATACATACATACATACATACATATACACACACACACACACAGTACATACATACATACATACATACATACACAAAAGTACACTTTATACATACTATTTATGTATGTTACGAAATAAAAGATAAATAATGCTGAAAATATTTTGGATGTTAGTAAAAAATAACTTGAATTATAGATGATGATAATAATAATAATAATAATAATAATAATAATAATAATAATAATAATAATAATAATAATAATAATAATAATAATAATAAAAATAAAAATAAAATAATGGTATTGATGTGGTAATGGTAAATGGTAGTAATGATAATGATGATAGAGGCTGCTGTCGTTGATGGTATCGACGAGCGCGCTGGTAAACAGTGGCACCGGCAGCGACGATGGCATAGCAGCAATGAGCACCTTGACGATGGCGCCGCCGGCACCGACGGTAGCACCTTGGCGCCGGCAGTAGCGCACTTGACGAGTAGCGCCGCCGACGATGACGCCGCCGGCACCGGCAGTGGCGCACTTGACAGTGACTTGCCGAGCCGGGCGATGGCACCGCCGACGGTAACTGCCAGCGGCGGTCGTCGGCGCGACGACGGCGCACCGGCGCCGACGGTGGCACTTACTTGACAGTGGCGCCGCCGACTGACGAAGCGGTTGTCGACCGGCAACGAGCGCCGCCAGGCACCGAGCGATGACGCCGCCAGCGCCGACGATGACATACTTGACGGCAAGCGCCGCCGACGACAGCACCGCCAGCGCCGACGACACCGCCAGGCGCCGACGATGACGCCGCCAGCAGTGACGCCACCACCAACAACAACAGCACCAACACCAACACCACCACCAACACCAACACCAACAGCACCAGCACCAACACCAACACCAACACCACCAACCAATAGTAAAATGGCTCTAGTCTCGCCAGTGTTGTCAAGACAGAAATAAATATATCACATTAGTTGAGGGATTTAAAACGTCATTTTAAATTTCCTGGGGAAGTGGTCTTAATGTTTATTATTGTGGAGGTGATGAGATGGACACGTCTTTATTGTGTGTGTGTGTGAGAGAGAGAGAGAGAGAGAGAGAGAGAGAGAGAGAGAGAGAGAGAGAGAGAGAGAGAGAGAGAGAGAGAGTAATGAACGAAAGATGGTGTGTGTTGCTTTGCGTTGCGTTGTGTTGTGCTATTTACCAGTACTGTGAAATAAACCTCTACAGCAATATTTTTAGTGTTTTGTTTGGTTCATTGTTTTTTTTATTTGTGTTCTTTTTTTTATTTATATTGCCTTTGTTTATTGCTTTTTATTTGTTTCTTCTTCATCTTCCTTTTATTGCTATTATTATTGTCACCTTATTTATCATATTTTACTATTACTATCATTACTAACTACTTTACCCCCCCCTGGTCAACACAATAGCCACAGGCAGGCCAACAGTGGGTGAGTTAAGGACGATCTACGCTACTGAACAACACAGCGATCCCTCCTTTAACGACATGGTGACCCAACACGTACTGTACAAGATGTAGTTAAAGTACTGTAGTAAACATTACGTATTGTTCCGTAGTTCCGTAGTTCCGTATTGTTTATCAGTTTAGAGCATTGTTTATATCATGTATATACTGTAGAGCACTGTTAATATGCTGTAAACACGGTATAGCATAATGTCTATATAGTAACCACCGTATCGCACTATAATATCGCTTTCTATATCGCGTTTATATAGGAGTAATGTATAGCGCTGTAACCACCTGGTTTTTTTTTTACCTGTCTATAATGGGTTGTTTGTAACCTGTGTAGACAATAGGTAAACAAAGTGGTCACCTAGAGAGGCAAATTTAACTAATTATGAAACTACAATAAAAACAGACTCCATATAGCGCGCCACTATATGAAGCCACATATATAAACGGATATATACATTACTGGCGTCTAGGTATATGGTGTAAGTGTTGGCGCTTGTGTTCAAGTAATAACTCGAGCGTGGAGGAAGAGTGATAGTTCAAGAGCCTCATGGTAAACAATATTTATGTTTACAAGTTAATTAGTGGGGGGAGGGGGGGACTGTGAAGGTCCGCCTAACCAAACCTGACTTGACCTAAGTTGACCTAGCCTGAACCTAACTTAACTTGACCCGATTTCACTTAACTTCACCTAACCTAACCTAAAACCCTTACCTTCCCACATAACTTTCGGTAAAGGCTTCTAAGGAAAAGCTAGAACGTAGTTTGGTGAAGGTAGTTAGCTGGTTTAGCTCGTAAATCAGAAGACCAATTTAAATCAGAGTGAAGAGATGTGTCTACTTTTTTTACAGTCAGGATCATACACACATTTCCTTTGTAAATATGTGGGTAAATATGACTATGCTGAGTACGGTTTTTTTACACTTGAACGCTCTTTTGTAAATATAGAGGAAAGATTTACAGTAAAGCCAGTCTTCTCTTTTCCACTTAATTTCAGTTGTAATTGTCTTTGTAATTTCTGAGGTAAAATTTACGGTAAGAAGTTTAGTTTGGGTTTTTTGTACTGAGAATTATATAAGGAAGTCCGTAAAGTCATAGTGCAGTTTACAGTGTTAATAACTTTGTGCCAGGATAACTGATGACATAACTGCAGAACGTTCTATGCTTTGTATCCGTAATGATGGTGGATATGTTGAACCAAGCAATACTAAGATTAAGGATGATAAAACTTAATAAATTATCTCCAATGTATTTAACAGCTTGTGTTTATCTGCTATAGAACCATAAGTTATTAACATTGTAAACTGCACTATGACTTTACGGACGCCTTGTATGTTCTTCACTTTAAGACATATATGTTTACAGGACAGTTACAAGTACAGGTACAACTACAGGTACATATATAGGTACAGGTACACATACAAGAACAGGTATAACTACAGGTACAGGTACACATACAGGTACAGGTACACATACAGGTACAGGTACACATACTGCTACAGGTACAACTACAGGTACATATACAAGTACAGGTACACATATATGTATAGGTATAACTACAGGTACAGGTACACATACAGGTACAGGTACACATACAGGTACAGGTACACATACTGCTACAGGTACAGGTACACATACTGCTACAGGTACAGGTACACATAATGCTACAGGTACAGGTACACATACAGGTACAGGTACACATACTGCTACAGGTACAGGTACACATACAGGTACAGGTACACATACTGCTACAGGTACAGGTACACATACAGGTACAGGTACACATACTGCTACAGGTACAGGTACACATACAGGTACAGGTACACATACAGGTACACATACTGCTACAGGTACACATACAGGTACACATACTGCTACAGGTACAACTACAGGTACAACTACAGGTACACACAAGTAAAGGTATAACTACAGGTACACACAGGTACAGATACAGGTACACATACAAGTACAGGTATATCTACAGGTACACACAGGTACAGATACAAGTACACATACAAGTATAAATAAATATACAAGACCTCTTCAGTTGCCTTTTGAAGGGTTCTTGCAACTGAACAACCAAGGCTGCTGCAGTGTTCTCCCGTTTCCATGTGTGATTTTATCCAGATTTATCTTGTCCATGTTTCCATTGTGGATCTACATGATAAACATACAAGCACAGAAGAAATAACAATGTGGGTACAGACAGACGAAGATACAGTGATCAGAACACTAATAGAGCACTTGGGAATAACCACACTCTATGACGTCACATCAGCTGGTACATGAAGGAGTTCGTTGGGTCATGTATAAATTTATTTAACGCGTTCTCTTTGGGGAGTAAGGGGAGGGGGAGGTAAGGAGGGAGGGAGGTGAGGAGGGAGGGAGGAGAGGAGGGAGTTGGAGGAGAGAGGAGGTGGGAGGGAGGTGGGAGGAGGAGGGAGGTGAGGAGGGAGGTAAGGAGAGGAGAGAGGGAGGTAAGGAGACGAAATGAGAGAAGGAGGGAGAAAGGAGGAGAAAGGAGGGAGGGAGAGAAGGAGGGAAGTGGGGAGGAAGCGGAGCCGAGCGTAATTCTGTTACGACTCCGTTAAAAATTTCCCTGAAGTTTTTAATATTGTTTATCGTTCTCTCTCTCTCTCTCTCTCTCTCTCTCTCTCCTCTTCCAATTATTCATGCTAATTTATTACACATATATCGACCTCTCTCCCACCTCCCCACACTCACTACACATTCATCCATTACCACCCAGCACAACTAGCAACCACCACAATTACCAGCAACCACCACAAACCAACCACCAACCATCCATCCACCACAACTACCAACCACTATCACCACCACCCACAACTACAAACACACAGTCAACGTCAGAGCTAAAGCTACCACCAAAGAGACAAATTTACCACCACAAGTCTTGCTCGCTGTCATAAAAACAAAAGCTTAAGAAATAATAATAACTGAACTAACCTTTTGTGTTGCCCCCCCTCTCTCTCTCTCTCTCTCTCTCCCCCTCTCTCTCACTCTCTCACTCTCTCTCTCTCTTCGCTCTTAGGTCTGTTTCTTCTTCCACTTTCATCTCTCTCTTTCGGTTTTACTCTCTCCCCCTCTCTTCCTCAGACTCACACACAACAAAGCAGAACACACGACCTTCTAAAACGACCTCTCAATGTTCACTGAGTCCTCCCTTCCCTCCTTCACACCTGCTTCCTTCTTTCCTTCACGCCTCCTTCTTGATTTCTTTCTCCTTTATAGATCTCATTTCTATTCTTTTTCCCTTCCTTATGTGCCTTCTTTTCTTCCCTCCTTAGCATTTTTTTCTCCTTCATATCTACCTTCCTCATTATCTTCCTTCTTTCTTGCTTAATTTCCCTCTTTCTTGTCTTTAGTCTTCCTCCTCCCTCTTCTTCCTTCATTCATTTCCTTATTTTGTCCTTCCTTCCTTCCCTTCCTTCCTTCCTTCCTTCCATCCTTCCTTCCTTCCTTCCTCCACTCCTCACACCACTTACTCCTTCCTTCCTTCCTTCCCTCACACCACTCTACTCCTTCCTTCCTCCACTCCCTCACACCACTTACTCCTTCCTTCCTTCCTTCCTTCCTCACACACCACTTACTCCTTCCTTCCTTCCTCCACTCCCTCACACTCCTTCCCCCCTCCCCCACACACCTCACCGCTACTTTGTTTGACTTTTCTCCAAATGCTCACAGATCTTTTTTCTTCTTCATCCATCCCACTTCCTTCTTTTATTGTACGCCTTCTCATCCACCATCTTTAACCTTCCTTCTTTCCTTCCTTCTCACTGTTTCTCCTTCCTATACACCACTATCTCCTACTTTTCCTCCTTCCACAGCACCATATCCTCCCTCACTCCTCCCTTCACTCTCTCCCTCACCCCTCTCCTCCTCCCTCCCCTATCTCACTTTCCTCCCTAATTTTCCTCCTCCCTCCTCCCTCTCCCTTACTCTCTCTCCCCACTTCCTCCCTCATACCACCAACACTTCTCCACACAAATACTTTCGACTTTACCCCTAAAGAGAAAACTTGAGTCTGATCCCCCTGTCTACTCCCTTGATGTCTGCCTTCCTCTAGCTATTTCACAATCACTACTGTCTCTCTCTCTCTCTCTCTCTCTCTCTCTCTCTGTTTATCTGCATCACTCAGTTTCAATCTCTCGTTCGTTAAATCTATGAATGTATTATTTAATCTCTTTGCGTTTCTCTCTCTTATTTCTAATCTCACCCAGTCCCATTTATCTCCTCTCTCTCTCTCAACCCCTCACATCTCCACAAAGCATTATTAAAAAAAAACTTGATTAACTTGTGATACAATTCTCCCAGATCTTACAGTTACTGCGTCAACACGATTTTTAGGAATTGTATTATAATTTTTTTTCCTCGAGAGCTCAAGAGATTCGTGTTTTGGGACCTGTCAGACCCGAACCCGAACCCGAAACTGGACCCAGCACCGAATCCGAGTATTCAAACAAAACTACACAATCACTCACACGCTTGTTACCGTCACAGAGCTAATGACGAGCTGATACCTGGTAAATATCGTTTTAAATTACTCATAATTATCGTTTGTTATCGCCAATAGAAGTGTAAAGTCCATCAGACACATTAGACTTAAGTGAGATTACGAATTGTGAAGCGTGACGGGTAAGTAATATTTACCGTGGTGGCATAAGCGTGGCGGGAAGAGAGTCAATGGAGGTGGATGGGAAATTTATCACGACGCTTTAAGAACGAAGTGTGAGGTACTGAAGCATTATAAGACGGACACGAGTAGTAATGTTATGTTAAAAACTCAACGTGACGGACCAACACACACACACACACACACACACACACACACACACACACACACACACACACACACACACACACACACACACACACACACTAAGGCAGCCCAGGATTTGCCCTTACTTCTGAGTGACGTTTTGTTATTAGATCATAATTGTTTGTGAAGTGGCTGGCAGGGCCTGTGACACATCCCCGTGTACTAGAGATAAAAGATATAAATAAATAACAATCTAAAAAAATATATATATCTCTATCCCTAACAATTTTGAAATAGTTTACCATGATATACAACCGTGATAGTTTCCTTCAATCCGAGAGTAGGAAAAAAAAAATTGCTGGGTTTGGCAACTTGTTAGAAAGCCGTCAGTTCTGTAGCCAAACAAACGTACCCATGTATATATTTATTTGTAAAGTCAATCATGTTCTTGTTTTTTCTGGAGTGTGTTTGTTTTATTAATTGTTGTGTTCTGTCTTATTGTTTTAGTTATTGTTTGTTTGCATATTTATGGGGTAACATGTTCATGGTGTTCAATCGTTTTTTTTAATAGATTTTTTTCAACTAACCTAACCTAACCTAACCTAACCTAACCTAACCTAACCTAACCTAGCTAACCTAATCTGTGGGTAACTTAATCGAGCCTAACGTAATCAACTCTAATCTAACATAATCCATTCTCACCTAACTTAATTCATTATAAGCTAACTTAACCCAACCTAACCTAATCCATTATACGCTAACCTAATCCACAGCCCCAACTTATCTTAACCTAACCTAATCCACGGCTAACTTAATCTAACCTAACCTAATCCATCCTAATCTAACCTAACCTACTGCTAATTTAACCTGACCTGACCTAATCAAATCAACTATAACCTAACCTAATCCATCCTAACCTAACCTAATCCATGGCTAACTTAATCTAACCTAACCTAATCCATTTCAAACCAAACCAAAACCAAACCTAGTGCTAATTTAACCTAACCAAACCTAATCCATCCTAACCTAACCAAACCTAATCCATCCTAACCTAACCTAACGTAATCAAAACTTTTACCATTACGTCGAAAGTTTGCTGAAATCAGGAGTCAAAACAGATGCTCTAATACGTCTAATCATTCCTCTGATTTTCCCTAACTGTTGACACTTTCATCAAGAATTTCCCTGACAATTAATTTGATATAATTTTAGTAATACAATGAACCAATTGGCACATTATAGGACATAGATTTCTCCCCCATCATTCCCTTTCATTCTTCCTAAAACAAGTCCTCCCATTCTCCCCACCTGATGTGATATAATGGAGACGTGATATAATGGACAGGTGATATAATGGAGACGTGATATAATGGACAGGTGATATAATGGAGACGTGATATAATGGACAGGTGATATAATGGAGACGGATAATGGACGGTGAATGGAGCGTGATATAATGGACAGGTGATATAATGGAGACGTGATATAATGGACAGGTGATATAATGGAGACGTGATAATAATGGACAGGTGATATAATGGAGACGTGATATAATGGACAGGTGATATAATGGAGACGTGATATATGGACAGGTGATATAATGGAGACGATATAATGGACAGGTGATATAATGGAGACGTGATATAATGGACAGGTGATATAATGGAGACGTGATATAATGGACAGGTGATATAATGGAGACGTGATATAATGGACAGGTGATATAATGGAGACGTGATATAATGGACAGGTGATATAATGGAGACGTGATATAATGGACAGGTGATATAATGGAGACGTGATATAATGGAGACTGTTGCATGTTATGTTACTCAACTTGTTTACTCTACTCTGGTCTACTCTACTCTACTCTGGTCTACTCTACTCTGGTCTACTCTACTCTACTCTGGTCTTCAGGATAGAGCGCTAAGTAATATCACTTTAGCCAGATACGTAGAGATAACCTGGAAATTTTCTCGTCAACTTCTGTTCTAAATTACAGTTGTATCATGTAGTTTATATCTGCCAGTTGTGCCCCATTGTCAGAGTAATTTGATCGTTAATACACTTGACCATAAAAGCTGTTATTAAGTGTTTATTATAACATGATAGAAACACAACGACGAATATTCACAACACACACACACATACACACACACACACACGCACACACACACACACACACACACACATGTACTACCCAGAACCCTAACCCAGATAGATTTCATATTCTGAAGGCTGGGTTAGGTTAGGTTAGGTTAGGTTAGGTTAGGTTAGGTTAGGTTAGGTTAGGTTAGGTTAGGTTAGGTTAAGAGGCAAATTACGTCGGTAGATTAGATTAGATTCCGAGGATTAGCCAATCATTACCACACACAGGCATGATTCACAAATTACATCACGTTTATTTTGTTTATTTATTTTACACTATTCAAAACTTGGTGTTATAGGAGAGGAAATTCCCTCTAAAATGAATTCAGAAACTGGCTATCGTCACCCTGACAGCTGGTCCTGTCGCACTCTCTGCTGCTGTAAATAATGGAGGCTGGCACACGGGGAACAGAAACATTTGGTTCGGACACTTACATCAGCCAGAGGGCATCCCAGCGGGAGCAGCAGCCCGTGTTAGGTCAAGCCAGGTCACTCCGTATAACATAATTGTGACCTTGTTTACCTAGTACTATGTTAGTAAGGTCACATGATTTTATTTACAAGTTAAATGGGTTACATTATGACCTTTACGTGAGTGTCTCGTTAACTAGGTCATAATGTAGGAGACGTGACCTAGTTTACCTCTGTGATCTAATTTACGTCTAGCCTGAACACTTTAGTCCAGAAAAGAAAATTTCCGGGTCACGTCAGGTCACTTCCAGGACCTGTGACCTGGTTTATGACTGGTCCGATCACCCTATAGCAGATAGAGGGGTCAAACTAGGATCTGTAACCTTGCTGATGAAACAGGTCCAGGATAAAAAACCTCCTCCTACCTGGAGTCATGCCACTGACCTTTGACCTAACATACCTGAGTCCGGATTCTGTAAAATGAATATGAGGATTTTTCCCTTTCTCAGTTGCAGTAGGTTGAGAATACATCTTCATCAACACAGTCTCGGTACATTTTTTTACGCCATTTTGAAAAAGATATTTAGTGGTCATATCTCAGATGTATATTATGAGTTAAGATTTTCTAGATATTTACTGAATAAGAAAAATTTGTTTATTTTGACAGTTTATAAGAGTATTACTAATAAACAACATCTATTATCTTCCTGAGTCGAATAAACATTACATAAAAAGACGTCCCTGTTCATTTGTTTACGGGTCGATTAATAGGAACGTTATCTATTGACTTCCAGGACAGATACAATAAAAACCACCATTTACCGACGTCTAACTTCTAACTACAATGATTAACAAAAAATTCTCTTAATATAAACATTTTTGGTTAATATTCTAACTAAGTCTAGAATAATATCGATTAGTTCAGTTAATGGCAGTGTTCATTATATAGTTTCCGGGCCGATTATAACAGTGATGCCTCGCGTGGTGCCGATAAAGATAGTTTAATTGAGGTGATTTATACAGGTGAGGTCTCGATAGTTGGGCCTGAGCCACACACACACACACACACACACACACACACACACACACACACACACACATATCAGATTACCTATTACCATTTTATTTGTTTATTTTTGCTGGTGTCTGTCTGTCAGTCAGACTTGTCGACAGTCAAACCGGAAAAACTGGGCAAGAGAGAGTAAACCAAACAGAATATATTGTAGTTGATGCTTGTTACTACCATGACACGTGCTATTGGTGTGTGTGTACGTATTCTTAGAGGTACAGAGGGTGTGGATAGAGGTACAGAGCGTGGTAGAGGTACAGAGGGTGGTAGAGGTACAGAGGGGTGTGGTAGAGGTACAGAGGGGCGTGGTGGGGCACAGAGGCGTGGTAGAGGTACAGAGGGGCGTGGTGAGGTACAGAGGGCGTGGTAGAGGTACAGAGGCGTGGTAGAGGTGGGGGCGGTAGAGGTACAGAGGGCGTGGTAGGGTCACAGAGGGCGTGGTAGAGGTACAGAGGGCGTGGTAGAGGTACAGAGGGCGTGGTAGGAGTGCAGGAGAGGGCGTTAGAGGTACAGAGGGGGCGTGGTAAGGTACAGGGGCGTGGTAGAGGTACAGAGGGCGTGGTGAGGACAGAGGGCGTGGTAGAGGTACAGAGGGCGTGGTAGAGGTACAGAGGGCGTGGTAGAGGTACAGAGGGCGTGGTAGAGGTACAGAGGCGTGGTGAGGTACAGAGGGCGTGGTGAGGGTACAGAGGGCGTGGTAGAGGTACAGAGGGGCGTGGTAGAGGTACAGAGGGCGGGTAGAGGTACAGAGGGCGTGGTAGAGGTGCAGAGGTGGTAGGAGGTACAGAGGGCGTGGTAGAGGTACAGGGGGCGTGGTACAGAGGTACACAGAGGGCGTGGTAGAGGTACAGGGGCGTGGTAGAGGTACAGAGAGGGGCGTTAGAGGTACAGGGGCGTGGTAGAGGTACAGAGGGCGTGGTGGGGTACAGAGGGCGTGGTAGAGGTACAGAGGGTGTGGTAGAGGTACAGAGGGCGTGGTAGAGGTACAGAGGGTGTGGTAGAGGTACAGAGGGCGTGGTAGAGGCGTGGTAGAGGCGTGTGTTTTATATATCATTACAAGTATGAGCTGATCCTTTAGCTGCACCAAAGTAAAATATCAAATATTCTCCAGCAAATAGCGTTTAGTGAGTGAGTCAGTGACGAATTTCTCCGTGAGTGAGTGGGAGTGAGTGAGTGAGTGATGAATTTTCTTCGTCAGTGAATGAGTGAGACACAATTTTCCTTCGTATGTGTGTGTGAGTGAGTGATAATTCTCTCCGTCAGTGAGTGAGTGAATCATTCAATCTGAACATCACATACAGAACCGTTAAGTCTTTAATTATTTTAATGAATTTTCATGAAACATTAAATATTACAGACAGATATCCCAAGAACTATCATTTCATTTCTGATATAAATATTACGTCAATGTATTTTTAGAGCAGAGTAACAGACAGACAGACAGACAGACATCAGCCTTGGGTAATGAATAACAGATTATGTTGTTTTCCTAATGATTATTATCTATTTTAACTCTGTATATTAAATTAAATGTATAATGTATTTTGAATTCAGTATTTATGTATTAACAGTATATGCAGTTGTATATATATTTATGTGACTTGTTTATTTACACAACTCTGCTGACTCACATACTGTGGTGTAATGGTCAGCATGCTCGCCACGCAAGCAAGCGGACCCGGGTTCGATCCCCGGGCAGGACGTCTGGGAAGTTTATTTTACCCATTTGCCTCTGTCTACCCAGCAGTAATTGGGAACCTGGATGTTAATCGATTTGCGGATCGTGTTCCGGTATGGTTAGCCAGTGCAGTTGGCTAGTTGTCCGGTCTTCTCGGACTATTCTGACACTGGGTCATGCAACTTGTTAACTCAGGGTGTGGTTGTTGTGTTGGTGACAGCTTCTACACCTAGACAGATTCACACCTAGGTGGCCCTTGGGCCGGCCAGCCTCGTTACACGGGGGGCAACCATTAATATTATTAATTATTATTATTACTATGTTTACACGAATCAGCTGATTCATGATTATTAACACGAATCAGCTGATTCACGTACTGTATAGTTAAACAAACCAGCTGACTCATATTTTGTTTACCTGCCCACAGTCCCAGAACTCGACGGAGTTTAAGGTGAGCCTCAAGAACCTGAGCATTAAGTCGTCTGGCACGTTTACCTGTGAGGTGATCTCCGACGACAACTTCGAGACCTTCCGAGAGGCTTCCAACATGACGGTCATTGGTGAGGAAAAACTCTAACAAAGTCTCTGATTGGTGAATGAGAATAGGAAACGGTCTCTCATTGGTGGGTGGGTGGGTGTGTGTGTGTGTGTGTGTGTGTGTGTGTGTGTGTGTGTGTGTGTGTGTGTGTGTGTGTGTGTGTGTGTGTGTGTGTGCCAAGCACAACTTGTCTTCCAACTTAAAACGGATCTACAATAATTGATTGGGTTAAGCTGATATTGGTTAAGCTTGATTAGGTTAGGTTAAGTTTAAAATAAGTTAGATTAGGTTAACTTGATGTGGTTAAGCTTGATTAAGTTAAGTTTAAAATAAGTTAGAGATACCCTATGGTATATCAAGTTAGATTATGCTTGGTTAAGTTAAAATGAGGTTAAATTAAGTGAGAGACAGATCAAGATAAGCTGAATTAACTATTTCCACAAGGGCATGTGTTGAGTAGCAGGTAACACGTAACATAACTGAAGCATTATGTCACAGTGTTCCGTTGCAAGACACTTAACGTACACTAATCTGTTACTTTCCTCATGTTGTAATTCCCACCAAGTAACATTATTCTCACGGTAAAATAATCATTGAAGTATTTATCACCATACGAGGTGTTAAAGAGATATGTTTCATAATTCTAGGGTCTTTGTTGAGACATATATAAGAATAAGTAACTTCATGACCAGAGTACTTCATGACCAGAGTACTTCATGACCAGAGTACTTCATGACCACAGTACTTCATGACCACAGTACTTCATGACCAGAGTACTTCATGACAAACCAATGACAGTACTTCAACCACCCACAGTACTATAACACAGTATACAGTACTTCATGACCATAGGAACACCCAGACCATAGGCACTCCATGACCATAGGAACTCCATAGGCTGGGAGTTATACCCCATGAGAGTTATGGTAGGGGTGTGATAAAGCTTAAGGGTTATAAATGATAGATCTAATGTTATCAATTACAATATAGTCTTTGTCCCCTACCCTAGTGTGAGTGCCCATAGAGTCATTTATCCTTATGTATGTCTCGGTAACACACCTACCACGTATTTCTTGATCCCTGTTAGAAGTAATTATAATCCAGTACGGTGTATAGATATTTAATTATATTACCTAGAGGTATTTCAGGTATTAAAACCCTCCACAGGTAAACTAATTTATTCTTCTTCACAGTCAATAAATATACTAGATTATTTTATATGTTAGGTGTTTCATTATTTTGGCCACATATTTATAAATTAATTTGATCTTAGTAAATTATTAGTGAAGTTTGTTAATTACAGGTATGATATAGGTAAATTACAGTATAAAGTTGTAACACTGAGGATATAACATGATAATTTAGTCTACATTTCCCAGCACAGGAGAAACAGACATACATTACCCATGAGGCTGAAACTACCTTAATCGACAGTGAGTGAGCTGGGGATCATCTCACCTGGGTCAGAAATATATTACTTTTTGTATTTTAAAGTCAGCACACACACACACACACACACACACACACACACACACACACTCACTAATAACAGGTAACCATTAAGAAACAGAGGCAGGAAAAGCTCACAACACTTTATTATTTACCTGTGGTTACCTGTACAGTAAATCTATCCATCCATCCATCCATCCACCTATCCATCCACCTATCCATCTACCCACATATATACACACCTTATCAGCCTTATAAATCGGATAATCACATTATTCACTTAATATAAAATGATATAAAAAATAAATATATATGATTAATGGTATATCTTACTTCATTAGAGCAGCTGGAGTTATTTAGTTCGCCATTCAATCACTCACAGCTCCGAGTTAGTGAGGAAAAATGACTTGAAATCATTTAGTGTGAATTTCCTGACATGGGATCAGCGGTCGAAGGAAATGAGCGGTGTTGAGGAGGGCACCATTAGGAGGGTGGTGGGTGGGGGTGGGGGTGGTGGGTGGGGTGGGTGGTGGGTGGTGGTGGGTGGGGGTGGTGTGGGGGTGGGGGATGGGGTGGTGGGGTGGGTGGTGGTGGTGGTGGGGTGTGGTGGGCGGGGGTAGTAGGGGTGGGGGTAGTGGTGGTGGGGGTGGTGGGGGTGGTGGTGGGGCTGGGTGGTGGGGGTGGTGGGGGGTGGGGTGGGTGGGGTGGTCGGGTGGTGGGGTAGTAGTAGTGGTGGTGGTGGTGGTGGCTGTGTGGTGGGGGTGGTGGGGGTGCAGGGGTGGGGGGGTAGGGGTGGGGCAGGGGTGGTGGGGTGGTGGTGGGTGGGGGGTGGTGGGGGTGGTGGGGGTGGTGGTGGGGTGGGGGATGGTGGGTAGGGGCATGGTGAGCAGTGGCAGGTAGGGTTGGGAAGTGGTGGGGTAGAATTGGTGGTGGGCAGGAGGTGGTGGGGTGGGCAGGTATAGGAATGGTGGGGGCAGAGGTGGAGGGAAGTATGGGGCATGGGCAGTGGTAGTCAGAGTGGTGGTGGCGGAGGTGGGGTAGAGGTGGGGGAAGGTGGTAGGGGTGGAGGGGGTAAGGGGGTAGGCATGGTATGGGTGTGAGAATGGTGGAGCATGGTGGGGGTGGTATAGGTGGTGGGGTGGGGCAGGTGAGGGTGTGGGGCAGGGGGTGGGGGTAGGTAGGTGGTGGCAGGGAGTAGCAGGTGGTGGCAGGCGGTGGTGGTAGGGTCGTGGGTGATAGGGGTGGTGGGGGGTGGTGGAGGTGGTGGGGGGTGGTAGGGGTGGTGGGGGGTGGTGGGGGTAGGGGTGGTGGGGGTGGAGGGTTGTGGTGGTGGTGGTGGTAGTGGTGGTGGTGGTGGTGGTAGTGGTGGTGGAGGGTAGTGGTGGTGGTGGTAGTGGTGGTGGGTGGTGGTGGTGGTGGAGGGTGTAGTGGTGGTGGTGGTGGTGGTAGTGGTGGTGGTGGTGGAGGGTTGCAGTGGTGGTGGTGGTGGGGTGGGGGGTGGGGGTAGTGGTGGTGGTTGGGGTGGAGGTAGGAGGTCAGGGGTGGTTATGTCATTGTTTGTTTTATTCATTTGTTTTTGTCTATTTCTCGTTTTTTATTATTTTTTTATTCTTGTTCGTTCTTGTGTGGTCGTCTCATCTTTATTTTTTTACCCTATTTTTATTTTTTTTAGTCCGTCCGTCTGTCTGTCCGTCCGTCTGTCTGTCCGTCCGTCTGTCTGTCCGTCCGTCCGTATATGCCGTTCTATAACTTGGAACACATCGCAGACTGAAATACAATCTATGAGACAACATTATTTAAGACTCACTCGGTCAAGTTCAATATTTAAGGATTTCCATTTTTATTTTCTCAAAGTAATGATATTTTTTGGGGGTTTTGAAATCGTGCGAATTTCACCTACTGTATATATACTTCTTATCTATTTACATATTTGAAACATTAAACCAGAAGTGTATAGATTATATTGAATACTTGGTGGAAATTTATTTATTGTGTTAAAAATCCTGACTATGAAGGACCTTCTGTTTTTGTAATGCATTCTAAAAAAAACAGACAAAATTTCGGAATTTTTTGTTAGAATATATTATTGTTATCATTATTATTATTATTGTTAGGAGACGTAAGATTTGAGTGAAAAAAAATCTTTTCATCAGTAATTTTCCTTTCCACAGTAACTATAATACATGTTGCAGAGTCTCCTCCGCCTACCCTGATCAACATGTTGCAACAACCAATTCTATCACACACAGAGGAACCCCACTGAACTAAAACACGTCACCAATGCAGTATAGCCTCACCCTCTGCCTCGTACAGCAAACAAGAGATCAGTAAACTTCCCTTCCCAATGCGAATATTTAACATCTAAATAGACTAGGCTACAGAATGCTAATTTTCGGCTCCCATTGTTAACCAGTTTTCCCTCTCTGTGTTTCCTGTGAGGGTGTAGTAAAGAGTGTAGTGAGGTGATCGGGTGTGGTGTGGGTGTCGGGTGTTGAATAAAGAGGCGGGGGAGTGAATGCATGACAACTTGTATCGTCGGGTAAACATGCAGGAAATTTGTTTCATGACAGAGGAAGTAGAGGATAAGCTGCTAAATCAGGTTTGGTTGTGACTGCGTATCAATATATTTCGCTATACAGTATATATACATGATACGCGTGTATATACCTGTATGCTATAGTTACATCCTATGAAATAAGATAAAAAAATACTCGGTAAAACTAGATGTAAACAAATGGATAAACGGATGATGATGATGATGATGATGATGATGATGATGATGATGATGATGATGAGAATAATGATGTACCTCATGAGAGAGACCTTCATCCAACACTGAACTGATACTAGGTAGTGAAGGCGAGGAGAGACAACCTTGACCCCTACTATGAATCTTCTACATTATAATCCACTCACGTCAACGTGGTTTAAAATATAAGCGACATCTCTAACTTTTAATACAGAATATAACTAATTAATACCTGTATCTTTTAATATATAAGCAATACCTACGTCTTTTAATAACAAGTCACACAATACGTATAGCAGGTCAGTTCACAGGCAAAAAGGCACAGGTAATGACCAATTAGTCAAGTTCATCTCTCTACGTTAAAAGCTTAATCAGGGTGTGGACGGTGACGCAGGTGGCTGGGTGTGGCAGGAAGGGGACTTTTTTCTGCCTCTTGTTGACGAGTACACACACACACACACACACACACACACACACACACAGGTAGGTTGTGTGGCCGGTACTAAACTCGACCACCTTCACTTTCCCAACTGCAATGTTAAGTACCACAGGTAGATGATCTGGATGTCAGGATGCATACCAGAGACCTTTAACACACTGTAACACACTTCTAGCACATCATAACACACCATCACC
Source organism: Homarus americanus (assembly GCF_018991925.1). NCBI lineage: Eukaryota > Metazoa > Arthropoda > Malacostraca > Decapoda > Nephropidae > Homarus > Homarus americanus. The sequence goes on along the minus strand of NW_024719665.1, from coordinate 3,919,237 downwards.
TTCGACAGACCCGCCGGACCGCAACGCAGCCGGCAAATTCGGTCCAGAGATCGAGGTTGCCGGATGGAGCGGAACCGGCCCTTTAGAGGTACGGGATGGCGAACAAGTGGAGGCTGTGTGTCTGGCCAGGGGTTCGAATCCCCCTGCTCCTCTCACCTGGTACAACAACAACACTGAGGTGGGTCCCTGTAACTGTTCTAGTCTTATTGTATTACCTGTATTACCCTTAATTATCTAACTAACTTCACCTGTACTATTTTGGGTTATCCTAAATTCTTCCTAAGGTAAGCATTCTAGTTAGTCTTACCTTAACATTCTTGGCGAAAATCATTCATTAAATACCACAGTTCATATAGATATTTTTTTTCGATTTAACATTAGTGATCATTTGTAACAAGTACGAAAAACTCAAGTGTACTTAACGTAACAGCCAGTAAAATTAAAGCTTTTAACATACGTGATTTTTCTAACATCATATACCAGATAAATCACTAACCTAACGTAATGGGATGTATTTTCTGCATCAAATTCACACAAAAACAAATTCCTAATATGTTTTCAAATCCATTATCAATTTATTCGTCAAAATATTCCCCTCGAATATATCTCCTGATGATCATTTAATGTGACTTAAATACCTATCTAACGCTGACTCATTCACACACACACACACACACACACACACACACACACACACACACACACACACACACACAGATAAGACAGGCATACATACATATACACAGAGCAACAAAGACAGACACACTGAGTCATACAGACAGACATACAGCCAAACAGGAAAACATACACACATTGAATCATACAGCCAAACATACACACAGACAGACACACACACACAGACACACAGACACACACACACACACACACACACCCTCCCTCTGCATATGTCAATCCTCCAAGCTTTTTGCACACGTTAATGCGTATTCATTTTCCAGGGTCTGCAAATTTCGTGGAGGGTTGAGCCTGTCCCTCCCGGTGCTCGCCTCAAGTTTTTTCATATTTGATCCTCATCACAGATATCTTAATTTCATCTCTCAAGCTTCGTCTGTCCCTCTCATCTCCTTCTTTATATCTCCCTAAATTGTATTTCTCATCCGTCTTTCTCATCGGATCCTTAATCACTGAAATAGGATTGTATATAATATATTCCTTTACCGGTTTATTTAGAGTTTTACTAAAATAAGTTCCCAAATGCGTACAGCTCTTAAGATTACCTTGTGCAGTGATGAAGAAAGTGTGGAGTGGGTCTTATAGGCCAGACGGTCGGCCAGGGACTGTGTGGATACGTCACGCTGTGTTTTCGGTACACAAGAATAAAGCAGTGTAGTTAAGACTGCAGTCGGCCACATTGGGGTACATATTCCCAGCTGGATGGACAAGGGAGCCTTAGGCGCGAACCAGAGACCTCTGGGCAGGAGGCGAGCGCTGTATTCACTCAGCCGCCGCACCCCTATAAACTAATTAACAGCCCCTAATTCCTCTAAAATCAACAAAGGGAATACCACTCTTAATGCTCGTCCTCTTAACTGTGAATCTCGGTGCAGTAAATTCTCTACATCCACACACGCACACATCACACACGCACACATCACACACGCACACATCACACATACTCATCCCTGGCTGACCACTACCTCCTCTACCCGTACACATACTGCACATTACCGTAGCCCCTGATTACTGTAATCCACAGACCACACCCCCAACACACACACGACAAAGATGACCTATCCATCTCCAAAGGCTGCTTGTCTGGTTACCAAGGTTGAGACTATTCCTACACATTCCTTCAAACACTCTACTCGTCTGATTGCCAGGAAAGATTCCCACACACTCCTAACAACTCTCCATTAGTTTCCTTCCTTCCTACAGGTTCCTAGGGAGTTCGTGCGGCCGCAGACGTCACGCACGGAAGGGCACAACACGTACACGACGTCGCTGCGTCTGATCCTGTCGGCGGGGCAGCTGTGGGACGACCAGGGGCGTCTTCTCCTCCGCTGCACCGCCGACATCCCCGGACTCTTCCACGAGGCGGCACACCTTGAGCTGCTACCAACGCAGCCCTTAGGCGGGCCCAGCTCTCAGGTCTCTTCGCTGACGGTGGGTACAGCTCCTAGTGGAACAGGTGTGGAGGACCAGCAGGTGTGGAGGACCAGCAGGTGTGGAGGAGCGTCAGGTGTGGATGAGCCTCAGGTGTGAATGAGCCTCAGATGTGGATGACCAGGTGTGGATGACTGTCAGGTGTGGATAAGCCTCAGGTGTGGAGGACCGGCAGTGTGGGGGCCACAGGTGTGTGTGTGTGTGTGATAACCCAGAACTAGCACAGGTGTATGATTCCTTATCAACAACTATCACCAGACTTCCAACAGGTGTGCAAATGGTTAATTAACATCAGAGCAGGTATATAAAAGATAGTTAACATCACAACAGGTGTGCAAGACCTAACTAAACAAATATCTTAGCAAAAACACAAATCGGCTAAAAGTCTTATCGTTATTATAAAAGAAAGACTATTTACAAAACAATTAATCAAAAAGATAATAAATACAACACGAGAAATACACTAAAAAAAATAATAACAGTAAAACTCAAATACCTTACGACTAAAAAAAAAACACCCACAAGCCTCGACTGATGAAAATATCCCAGCAGTTGATAAAGACATAATCACTGCCTCTATGTTAACGCATCATTAACACACACACACACATACTTCATTAAAAAGAAAATTACACAAAAACAGGGATCCCATAACAAACAGGTAATAGGTTAGTAAATTAATTAGTGATAATAAAGGTGAATGACATAGGAAGTTAGTGAGACTATTATAATTTATAGGATATGAACCACGTGGACAGATATAGGTTAGGAAACCATATAGGCTACTAGTGGTTATTGCGCCATCACCCTCCCTCCCCACCTCCTTCACGGCAGTTTCCGCAACACAGGGGAAAAAATCCTTCAGTCAGTCAGTCAGTCGGTTAATCAGTCAGTCAGGTAATCAGTCAGTCAGTCAGTCAGTCACTCACGTCACTCAGTCAGTTAATCAGTTAAGAGTCAAATCAATCAGTCAGTCCAATCAGTCAGTCAGGTAATCAGTCAGTCAGTCAGTCAGTCAGTCAGTTAAAACAATCAGTCAGTCAGTCAGAAGAACCAAAACAGCGTTAGTTGTTATGCTAAAAAAACTGCTACAATTCCTTAAATATCGCCAAGTTTATAACCCACAATAATGAATTCCATACAACGTAAATTAAACAAACAAACAAACAAACAAACACACAAACAAACAAACACAAAAATCGGCCACAACGAACTCACCAACGACTGACAAAAATGACATAAAATGTAAATAAAAAAAAAGTAAAAACTAAAAAAAAATTAACAGTAACTCAAATATTGAAGGCTGACGAGGCCACACACAGGTGAGGGGAATATATAAACAACAACAACATGATATACTACAAGCAACACCACTCACCTTAATAAAATAATAACGAACAAAAGTACATCAAGAATGTTGCAAGGTATTGAAGAGTGTTGCAAGGTGTTTAAAAATGATACAGGATATTGAAGAGTGTTGCAAGGTGTTTAAAAATACGGCAAGGTGTTGAGATGTTGTAAGGTGTTTAAAAAAAATGTTGCAAGGCATTATAGAGTGTTGCAAGGTGTTTAAAATTGTTGCAAGGTATTGAAGAGTGTTGCAAGGTGATTAAAATTGTTGCAAGGTATTGAAGAGTGTTGCAAGGTGTTTAAAATTGTTGCAAGGTATTGAAGAGTGTTGCAAGGTGATTCAAATTGTTGCAAGGTATTGAAGAGTGTTGCAAGGTGTTTAAAAATGTTGCAAGGTGTTGAAGTGTTACAATGTGTTTAAAAATGTTGCAAGGTATTGAAGTGTTACAAGGTGTTTAAAATTGTTGCAAGATGTTGAAGTGTGTTGCAAGGTGTTTAAAAATGTTGCAATATATTGAAGTGTGTTGCAGGGTATTTAAAATTGCTGAAGGTTATTTAAATTTGTAGTAGGATGTTGCATAATGTTGCAAAATGCTGAAGAACGTTGCATGGATCTATCTTAACATGCTGGGGTCGGGGCGGATCACACAAGATGGTCATATTCAGCGTGTGTGTGTGTGCGGCTTAATAGATTCTGAGGCTAAAAATTCAATTATTTGTGGTGATGATGGAGAGGGAGGCTGTGACAGGGAGGGAGGAAGGGAGGCTGTGACAGGGAGGAGAAGGGAGGCTGTGACAGGAGGGAGGAAGGAGGCTATGACAGGGAGAGGAGGAAGGAGGCTGTGACAGGGAGGGAGGAAGGAGGCTGTGACAGGGAGGGAGGAAGGGAGGCTGTGACAGGGAGGGAGAAGGAGGCTGTGACAGGGAGGGAGGAAGGAGGCTGTGACAGGAGGGAGGAAGGAGGCTGTGACGGAGGAGGGAGGAAGGGAGGCTGTGAAGGGAGGAGGAAGGGAGGTCAGACAGGGAGGAGGAAGGAGGCTGTGACAGGAGGGAGGAAGGAGGCTGTGACAGGGAGGGAGGAAGGAGGCTGCAGGGAGGGAGGAAGGGAGGCTGTGACAGGAGGGAGAAGGAGGCTGTGACAGGAGGGAGGAAGGAGGCTGTGACAGGAGGGAGGGGGAGGCTGTGACAGGAGGGAGGAAGGAGGCTGTGACAGGAGGGAGGAAGGAGGCTGTGACAGGGAGAGAGGAAGGGAGCTTACAGGGAGGGAGGAAGGAGGCTGTGACAGGAGGGGGAAGGAGGCTGTGACAGGGAGAGAGGAAGGAGGCTGTGACAGGAGGGAGGAAGGGAGGCTGTGACAGGGAGGAGGAAGGAGGCTGTGACAGGAGGAGGAAGGGAGGCTGTGACAGGAGAGAGGAAGGAGGCTGTGACAGGGAGGGAGGAAGGAGGCTGGACAGGGAGGGAGGAAGGAGGCTGACAGGAGAGGAGAAGGAGGCTGTGACAGGGAGAGAGGAAGGAGGCTGTGACAGGGAGGGAGGAAGGGAGGCTGTGGACAGGGAGAGAGGAAGGGAGGCTGTGACAGGGAGGAGGAAGGGAGGCTGTGACAGGGAGGGAGGAAGGAGGCTGTGACAGGGAGGGGAGAAGGAACTGTGACAGGAGGGAGGAAGGGAGGCTGTGACAGGGAGGGAGGAAGGAGGCTGTGACAGGAGGGAGGAAGGAGGCTGTGACAGGAGGGAGGAAGGGAGGCTGTGACAGGAGGGAGGAAGGAGGCTGTGACAGGGAGAGAGGAAGGAGGCTGTGACAGGGAGAGAGGAAGGAGGCTGTGACAGGAGGGAGAAGGAGGCTGTGACAGGGAGGAGGAAGGGAGGCTGTGACAGGGAGAGAGGAAGGAGGCTGTGACAGGAGGAGGAAGGGAGGCTGTGACAGGGAGGGAGGAAGGAGGCCAGACAGGGAGGGAGGAAGGAGGCCAGGACAGGAGGGAGGAAGGGAGTCAGACAGGGAGGAGAAGGGAGGCTGTGACAGGGAGGGAGGAAGGAGGCTGTGACAGGGAGGAGAGGAAGGAGGCTGTGACAGGGAGGAGGAAGGGAGGCTGTGACAGGGAGGAGGAAGGAGGCTGTGACAGGAGGAGGAAGGAGCTGTGACAGGAGGGGAGGAAGGAGGCTGTGACAGGGAGGGAGGAAGGAGGCTGTGACAGGAGGGAGGAAGGAGGCTGTGACAGGGAGAGAGGAAGGAGGCTGTGGACAGGAGAGAGGAGGAGGCTGTAGGGAGGGAGGAAGGGAGGCTGTGACAGGAGGGAGGAAGGAGGCTGTGACAGGAGGAGGAAGGGAGGCTGTGACAGGGAGGAGGATATTTACCTTAGTGTTGTATATTGGAGAACCTCCCTTTCAGTTGTCCTTTCGTCTGTATCCTATTGACCTTTCACCTCCCTGTGTGTGTGTGTGTGTGTGACCAGAGGATAGAGGGAGGCTGATCTGTTAGGTTAGGGTTAGGTGTGTGGTTAGTGGGATAGGGGCAGTGGGGATTACCTTTCTCTATCCATCACCACATACACCAAATGCATGCACCACCATCACATACACTGCCACATACACACCACACACACACCACCACACACACCACCACACACCACCACCACCACCACCACAGCTGAATACCACCAAAAACATTGAATTACTGAGTGATGTTTCCAAGTCCCTCCCTTAATTTGTTCTCCCTCTCCCAGCACCCATGTGTATGTAGCTATGTATATCGGGGTTAAGGGCTAGGAGGGCTAAGGGTAGGGGCTAGGACCATCCCTCCCAGCACCAACACATCACGGGAACCATAACTGCAGCGTCGGGATGATGTATTCATAACTGGGTCGACGTGTGATGGTCACCCTCCAGATTGTTTTGCTCACTTCCTTCACTGTGGGTGCGTTAGTTGTGGCGCAGGGTGTGGCTGGCTGTTACAAGGTGTGACTCTTACATGGTGTGTCGCAGGGTGTGGCTGGCTGTTATAGGGTGTGACTCTTACATGGTGTGTCGCAGGGTGTGGCTGGCTGTTACAGGGTGTGAGTCCTACAGGGTATGTCGCAGGGTGTGATTGGCTGTAACAGGGTGTGTAGGAGGGTGTGGCTGGTATTGTGTTTTGGTGTGTGTGTGGTTGGTGCACTGTGTGGTTGTTAATAGGTGTGGTTGTGTCGCAGGGTGTGGCTGTTACAGGGTGTGTCGCAAGATGTGGCTGGTGGCGGACATGTGGTTGCTGGGCGTAGCTGTTACAGGGGGTCGCAGGGTGTGGTTGGTGACTGGTAATGTGTGTGGCTGATGCAGTGTGTGGCGTAGGGTGTGGCAGATAGGGTGGAATACGTGTCTGGTTTAGGGTGTAATATAAGATGTGGCTGACAGGGTATGTGGTCAGTACATCATGTGGTTGGTAGAGAGTGTGACTGAAACAGAGTGTGAATTCTACAGGGTGTGGCTGGTACGGTGTGGGACTGGTACAAGGTTTGGTTAGTGCAGGTGTGGGCAGGGTGTGACATAACGTGTGGCTGGTACAGGATAAGGCACAGGGTGTGGTTGGTTACAGGATGCAGCTAATACAGAATCAGGCTGGAACAAGGTGTGGTTAATACAAGAGGAGGATAATGACATGTACAGGGTGTGGCAGATAAAGGGTGTGGATTGAGAGTAGGACATCTGCAAAGGTTGTCATAGGTATAGATAGATAGATAGATAGATAGATAGATAGATAGATAGATAGATACATGAGAAAGGGAGTTTA
>NW_024719665.1:3843072-3911907 GCF_018991925.1 Homarus americanus | reverse complement strand
GAATTCTACATCTAGTATAACAAAGTCTGATCTAGTATAACAAAGTCCTGATCAGTATAAAAGTCTGATCCAAGTATAACAAAGTCCTGATCTGGTATAACAAGTCACAGTCTGGTATAACAAAAGTCTGATCTAGTATAACAAAGTCCCTGATCTGGTATAACAAGTCTCGTCTGGTATATAACACAAAGTCCTGATCTGGTATAACAAAGTCTGATCTAAGTAACAAAAGTCCTGATCTAGTATAACAAAGTCCCTGATCGTATAACAGTCCTAATCTAGTATAGCAAGTCCTGATCTAGTATAAAAGTCCCTGATCCAAGTATAACAAAAGTCCTGATCTGGTATAACAAAGTCCCTGATCCAGAATATAACAAAAGTCCCCCGATCTGGTATAACAAAGTCCCCGTCAAGTATAACAAAGGTCCCCGATCTGGTATAACAAGGTCCTGATCCCGGTATAACAAGGTCTGATCCATAACCAAAGTCCCTAATCTAATATAACAAATCCCTGATCTAGTAACCAAGGTCCTGATCCTGTATAAGGTCTGATCTGGTATAACAAAGTCCCTGATCTGGTATAACAAAGTCCTAATCTGAAGTCCTGATCCAGTATAAAAGTCCTGATCTAGTATAACAAAGTCCCTGATCCTGAGTATAGAAAGGTCCCTGATCCTAGTATAACCAAAGTCCTGATCTGGTATAGCAAAGTCCCTGATCTAGTATAACAAGTCCTGATTGAGCATGAGGTCTGATCTGAGTATAACCAAGGTCCCTGATCTGGTATAGCAAAGTCCTGATCTGTATAACAAGTCCTAATTGAGTATAACAGGTCTGATCCTAGTCACTGTAGTCCCAGTCAAGTATAACAAAGTCCATGATCTGTATAACCAAAGTCTGATCTAGTATAACGTCCAATCTGGTATAACAAGGTCCTGATCCTAGTATACCTGATCTAGTATATGAGTCCTAGTCTGGTATAAAAGTCCACAATTAGTATAGCAAAGGTCCTGATCTGGTATAACAAAGTCCTAATCTAGTATAACCAAAGTCCCTGATCTGAGTATAACAAAGTCCCTGATCTGAGTATAGCAAAGGTCCCTGATCTGTAACCAAGTCCTGATCTAGTATGAAAGTCCTGATCTGGTATAGCAAGGTCCTGATCTGGTATAACAAAGTCCTGATCTGGTATAGCAAGTCCTGATCTAGTATAACAAGTCCTGATCAAGTATAACAAAGGTCCTGATCTGGTATAACCGGGTCTGATCTAGTATAGCAAAGTCAATCAAGATAACAAAGTGCCTAATCTGATATAACAAAGGTCCTGATCAGGTATAGCAAGGTCCTGATCTGTAACAAAGTCCCGATCAGGTATAGCAAGAGTCCTGATCAAGTATAAAAGTCCCTGATCTAGTATAACAAGGTCCTGATCAAGTATAGCAAAGTCCTGATCTAGTATAACAAAGTCCCCGATCTGGTATAACAAAGTCCCTGATCAAGTATAACAAGATCCCTGATCTAGTATAACAAAGTCCCCGATCAATTATAAGAGTCTATCCAGGTATAACAAAGGTCTGATCTGGTATAGCAAAGGTCCTGATCTGGTATAACAAAGTCCTGATCGAGTATAACAAAGTACCTAATCTAGTATAACAAGGTCCCGATCTGAAATAACAAAGTCCTGATCTAGTATAACAAGTCCCCCGATCAAGTATAACAGGTCCTGATCCTAGTATAAGTCCCGATCCATGGTTAACAAAGTCCTGATCAGGTATAACAAAGTCCTGATCTAGTATAAGCAAAGTCCCCGATCCAGTATAACAAAGTCCACGTTAGTATAACAAAGTCCCCGATCCTGAGTATAACAAGGTCTGATCAGTCTCAGCAGAATCTGATCAGTATAGAAATCCCTAATCTGGTATAACAAAGTCCCGATAGTATAATAAAGCCTGATCTGAAGTATAACAAGTCCTGATCTAGTATAACCAGAGTCGTCTAATATAGCAAAGTCACTGATCTAGTATAACAAAACCCTGATCTAGTATAACAAAGTCCTGATCTGGTATAACAAGAGTCCCTGATCGGGTATAACAAAGTCCCTAATCAGTATAACAAAGTCCCTGATCTAATGCCAAGTCCTGATCGAGTATAACAAAGTCCCCTGATCAGTATAACAAAGTCCCCAGTCACGAGTATAACAAAGTCCTGATCCCGGGTATAGCAAAGTCCCGATCTAGTATAAAAAAGTCCCTGATCAGAGTATTAAAAAAGTCACAGATCAGGTATAACAAAGTCCTGATCACAATATAACAAGTCCTGATCTGGTATAACAAAACCCCTAGACAGTATACCAAAAGTCCTGATCTGTTATAATAAAAGCCTGATCTAGTATAACAAATCCCTAATCCAGGTATAGCAAAGTCCTGATCTGGTATAATAAAAGCCTGATCTGGTATAAAAGTCCCTGATCTATTAACAAAGCCCTGATCAGGTATAACAAAGGTCCCTAATCTAATATAACAAAGTCCTGATCTGGTATAACAAAGAGTCCTGATCTGGTATAACAAAGGCCCAGTCAGGTATAACAAAGTCCTGATCCAGTATAAACCGGGTCTAATCCTGAAGTATAACAGAGTCCTGATCCAGGTATAACAAAGGTCTGATCTGGTATAACAAAGTCCTGATCTAGTATAACAAGTCCCTGATCTAAGTATAACAAAGTCCCTGATCCAGGTATAGCAAGTCCCTAGTCTAGTATAACAAAAGTCCCTGATCACAAATATAAAGGTCCTGATCTAGGTATAACAAAGTCACAGTCAGGTATAGTCCCTGATCAGGTATAACAGAATCCTGATCTAAGTCACCGAGTCCTGATCTGAACAGCAAGGTCCCTGATCTAGTATAACCCAAAGTCCCTGATCTAGTATAACAAAGTCCCTGATCTGGTATAACCAGAGTCCTGATCCTAGTATAGCAAAGGTCCCCGATCTGGTAGCAAAATTCACTAGTGGTATAACAAAGTCCTGATCTGGTATAAAAGTCCTGATCGGTATAAGTCCTGATCAGTATAAAAGGTCTGATCTGGTATAGCAAAGTCCTGATCTAGTATAGCAAAGTCCCTGATCTGGTATAGCAAAAGTCTGATCTGGTATAACAAAGAGTCCTGATCTAGTATATCAAGGATTCCTGATCTGAGTATAACAAAGGTCCTGATCTGGTATAACAAAGTCCTGATCTGAGTATAACAAAGGTCCTGATCTAGTATAGCAAAGTCCCTGATCTAATATAACAAAGTCCTGATCAGAGTAGTAACAAAAGTCCTGATCTGGTAACAAGGTCTGATCTGGTATAACAAAAGTCCTGATCTAGTATATCAAAGTCCTGATCTAGTATAAGCAGTCCACTGATCTGGTATAACAAAGTCCAGTCTGAAGTATGTATCAAAGTCCTGATCTGGTATAACGAAGTCCCTGATCTAGTATAACAAAGTCCCTGATCTAGTATAACAAAGTCCCCTGATCTAGTATAACAAAAGTCCCTGATCTAGTATAACAAAAGTCCCCTGATCTAGTATAACAAAAGTCCCTGATCTAGTATAACAAAGTCCCTGATCTATATAACAAAGTCCTGATCCAAGTATAACAAAGTCCTGGTCCTGAGTATATAACAAAGTCCCTGATCTGAGTATAACAAAGTCCTGATCTGGTATAACAAAAAGTCCCTGATCTGAGTATAACAAAGTCACCTGTCTGAGTATAACAACATCCACTGATCTGGTATATAGCAAAAGTCCCTGATCTAGTAATAACAAAGGTCCCTGATCTGAGTATAACAAAGTCCTGATCCTGGTATAACAAAGTCCTGATCTAGTATAACAAAGTCCCTGATCTAGTATAACAAAGTCCTGATCTAGTATAACAAAGGTCCCTGATCTAGTATAACAAAGGTCCCTGACTCTAGTATAACAAAGTCCCTGATCTGGTATAACAAAGTCCTGATCGAGTAGTAACAAAAGTCCTGATCTAGTATAACAAAGTCCCCGATCAAGTATAACAAACAACAGTCCCGATTATAACAAGTCCCTGATCTAGTATAACAAAGTCCCCAATCAAGTATAACAAAGTCCCCGATCGAGTATAACAACAAGCCTGATCATAGTATAACAAAAGTCCCTGATCTGAGTATAACAAAGTCCTGATCAGGTATAACAAAGTACCTGATCGAGTATAACAAAGTCCTGATCTGGTATAACAAGTCAGATCTAGTAAGTCCCTGATCTGAGTATAACAAAGTCCCCTGATCAAGTATAACAAAAGTCCCCGATCTAGTATAACAAAGTCCCCGATCTAGTATAACAAAGTCCCCAGTCTAGGTATAACAAAAGTCCTGATCTGAGTATAAACAAAGTCCCGATCTAGTATAACAAAGTCCTGATCGGTATAACAAAGTCCTGATCTCTGTATATATGAAAGTCCCCGATCAGAGTATAACAAAGGTCCTGATCTAGTATAAGCAAAGTCCCCGATCTGAGTATAACAAAGGTCCCCGATCGAGGTATAATAAAGTCCTGATCGAGTATAACCAAAGTCCCCTGATCGAGTATAACAAAGTCCCTGATCGTATAACAAAGTCCCCGATCTAAGTATAACAAAGTCCCTGATCGAGTATAACAAGAGTCCAGTCGAGTATAACAAAGTCCTAATCAGTATAACAAAATCCTGATCTAGTATAACAAAAGTCCTGATCTAATATAACAAAGTCCTGATCTAGTATAATAAAACCCTGAACGAGTATAACAAAGTCCCTGAACGAGTATAACAAAGAGTCCCTGATCGAGTATAACAAAGTCCTGATCACGAGTATAACCAAAAGTCTAATCGAGGTATAACAAAGTCCTGATCTAGTATAATAAAACCCTGATCTAGTATAACAAAGTCCTGATCGAGTATAACAAAGTCCCTAATCTAATATAACAAAGTCCCTAATCCGAAGGTATAACAAAGTCCCTTGATCTAGTATAGTAAAACCCTGACGAGAGTATAACAAAGTCCTGATCTAATATAACAAAAGTCCCTGATCTAATATAACAAAAGTCCCCTAATCTAATATAACAAAGTACCCTAATCTAATATAACAAAGTCCTGATCTAATATAACAAAGTCACTGATCAAGTATAACAAAGTCCCGATCTAGTATAACAAAGTCCTGACGTCTAGTATAACAAAGTCCTGATCTAGTATAACAAAGTCCTGATCTAGTATAACAAAGTCAGAGGTATATACAAGGTCCTGATCTAGTATAACAAAGTCCCTGATCTAGTATAACAAAGTCCCTGATCTAGTATAACAAAGTCCCTGATCGAGTATAGCAAAGAGTCCTGATCTAGTATAACAAAGTTCCTGATCTAGTATAACAAAGTCCCTGATCTAGTAAAACAAAGGTCCTGATCTGGTATAACAAAGTCCCTGATCTAGTATAACAAAGTCCCTGATCAAGAGTATAACAAGTCCCTGATCTAGTATAACAAAAGTCCCTGATCTAGTATAACAAAGTCCCTGATCTAAGTATAACAAAGTCCCTGATCTAGTTGTAGGGAAGTTCTGATCTAGTATAACAAAGTCCTGATCAAGTATAACAAAGTCCCTGATCTAATATAACAAAGTCCCTGATCTGGTATAACAAAGTCCTGATCAAGTATAACAAAGTCCTGATCTAGTATATCAAAAGTCCTGATCTGAGTATAACAAAGTCCCCGATCTAGTATAACAAAGGTCTGATCTAGTATAACAAAGTCCTGATCTAGTATAGCAAAGTCTGATCTAGTATAACAAAGTCCTGATCTAGTATAACAAGTCCCTGATCTAGTATAACAAAGTCCTGATCTGGTATAACAAAGTCCCTGATCTAGTATAACAAAGTCCTGATCTAGTATAACAAGTCATCTAGTATAACAAAAATTCTGATCTAGTATAAAAAGGTCCTGATCTAGTATAGAAAGTCCTGATCTAGTATAACAAAGTCCTGATCTAGTATAACAAAGTCCTGATTGAGTATAACAAAGTCCCTGATCTAGTATAACAAAGTCTGATCGAGTATAACAAAGTCCCTGATCTAGTATAACAAAGTCCTGATCTAGTATAACCAAAGGTCTAGTCGGGTAAGACAAAGTACCTATCTAGTATAACAAAGTCCCCTGATCGAGTATAACAAAGTCCCCGATCTAGTATAACAAAGTCCCCGATCCAGAGTATAACAAAAGTCCTGATCTAGTATAACAAAGTCCCCGTCTGAGTAAGCAAAGTCGAGTATAACAAAGTCCTGATCTAGTATAACAAAGTCCCCGATCAGGAATAACAAAGTCTGATCTAGTATAACAAAGTCCCCGATCTAGTATAACAAAGTCTGATCGAGTATAACAAAGTCCCTGATCGAGTAACAAGTCCTGATCTAGTATAACAAAGTCCCCGATCAAGTATAACAAAGTCCTGATCTAGTATAGCAAAGTCCCCGATCGAGTATAACAAAGTCCTGATCTAGTATATAACAAAGTCCCCGATCAAGTATAACAAAGGTCCTGATCTGAGTATAACAAAATCCCAGTCCAGTATAACAAAGTCCCTGATCGAGTATAACAAAGTCCCCTGGTCTATGGTAATAAATCCACTGATCGAGTATAATAAAGGTCCCTGATATAGTATAACAAAGTCCCCTGATCTAGTGTTATAAAAACACCCTGATCGAGTATAACAAAGTCCCCTGATCTATGGTAATAGAAATCCCTGATCGAGTATAACAAAGTCCCCTGATCTAGTGTAATAAAAACCCCTGATCGAGTATAGAAAAGTCCCCTGATCTAGTATAATAAAGTCCCCTGATCGAGTATAATAAAGTCCCCTGATCGAGTATAACAAAGTCCCCTGATCTAGTATAATAAAGTCCACTGATCTAGTAAAAGAAAGTCCCCTGATCGAGTATAATAAAGTCCTCTGATCTAGTAAAACAAAGTTACCCTGATCTAGGATAACAAAGTTCCCTAATCTAGTATAATAAAGTCCCCTAATCGATTAAAATAAATCCCCTGATCTGGTATAATAAAGTCCCTTGAACGAGTATAATATAGTCCCCTGATCGAGTATAATAAAGTCCCCTGATCGAGTATAATAAAGTACCCTGATCGAGTATAATAAAGTCCCCTGATCTAGTATAACAAAGTCCCCTGATCTAGTATAACAAAGTCCCCTGATCTAGTATAATAAAGTCCCCTGATCTAGTATAACAAAGTCCCCTGATCTAGTATAACAAAGTCCCCCGATCTAGTATAACAAAGTCTCCCGATCTAGTATAACAAAGTCCCCTGATCTAGTATAACAAAGTCCCCTGATCTAGTATAACAAAGTCCCCTGATCTAGTATAACAAAGTCCCCTGATCTAGTATAATAAAGTCCCCTGATCTAGTATAATAAAGTCCCCTGATCTAGTATAACAAAGTCCCCCGATCTAGTATAACAAAGTCCCCTGATCGAGTATAACAAAGTCCCCTGATCTAGTATAACAAAGTCCCCCGATCAAGTATAACAAAGTCCCCTGATCTAGTATAACAAAGTCCCCCGATCTAGTATAACAAAGTCCCCTGATCGAGTATAACAAAGTCCCCTGATCTAGTATAACAAAGTCCCCTGTATAACAAAGATCAGTATAAAAGTCCAAAGTATAACAAAGTCCCCTAATCTAGTATAACAAATTCCCCCGATCTAGTATAACAAAGTCCCCTGATCGAGTATAACAAAGTCCCCTGATCTAGTATAACAAAGTCCCCCGATCAAGTATAACAAAGTCCCCTAATCTAGTATAACAAATTCCCCCGATCTAGTATAACAAAGTCCCCTGATCTAGTATAACAAAGTCCCCTGATCTAGTATAACAAAGTCCCCTGATCTAGTATATCAAAGTCCCCTGATCTAGTATAACAAAGTCCCCTGATCGAGTAAAACAAAGTCCCTGATCTAGTATAACAAAGTCCCCGATCAAGTATAACAATCCCCTGATCTAGTATAACAAAGTCCCCCGATCAAGTATAACAAAGTCCCCTGATCGAGTATAACAAAGTCCCCTGATCTAGTATAACAAAGTCCCCTGATCTAGTATAACAAAGTCCCCTGATCGAGTATAACAAAGTCCCCTGATCTAGTATAACAAAGTCCCCTGATCGACATAATTCTTAAAGTGTGTCATTATCCTTACAGTGTGACATAATTCTTACAGTGTGACATTATCCTTACAGTGTGACATAATTCTTAAAGTGTGACATAATCCTTACGGTGCGACATAATTCTTAAAGTGTGTCATTATCCTTACAGTGCAACATAATTCTTACAGTGTGACATTATCCTTACAGTGTGACATAATTCTTAAAGTGTGACATAATCCTTACAGTGCGACATAATTCTTAAAGTGTGACATTATCCTTACAGTGCGACATAATTCTTAAAGTGTGTCATTATTCTTATAGTGTGACATAATTCTTACAGTGCAACATAATTCTTACAGTGTGACAAAATTCTTAAAGTGTGTCATTATCCTTACAGTGTGACATAATTCTTAAAGTGTGTCATTATCCTTATAGTGTAACATTATCCTTACAATGTGACATAATTCTTGCAGTGTGATATCATCCTTAAAGTGCGACATAATTCTTAAAGTGTGTCATTATCCTTATAGTGTGACATAATTCTTACAGTGCAACATAATTCTTACAGTGTGACATAATTCTTAAAGTATGTCATTATCCTTATAGTGTGACATTATCCTTACAATGTGACATAATTCTTACAGTGTGATATTATCCTTACAGTGCGCCATAATTCTTAAAGTGTGACATTATCCTTACAGTGCGACATAATTCTTACAGTGTGACATTATCCTTACAGTGCAACATAATTCTTACAGTGTGACATTATCCTTACAGTGTGACATAATTCTTAAAGTGTGACATAATCCTTACAGTGCGACATAATTCTTAAAGTGTGACATTATCCTTACAGTGCGACATAATTCTTAAAGTGTGTCATTATTCTTATAGTGTGACATAATTCTTACAGTGCAACATAATTCTTACAGTGTGACAAAATTCTTAAAGTGTGTCATTATCCTTACAGTGTGACAAAATTCTTAAAGTATGTCATTATCCTTACAGTGCGACATAATTCTTAAAGTGTGTCATTATCCTTACAGTGTGACATAATTCTTAAAGTGTGTCATTATCCTTACAGTGTGACATAATTCTTAAAGTGTGTCATTATCCTTACAGTGCAACATAATTCTTAAAGTGTGACATTATCCAACCGGTTACACACACACAAACATAGTATATATTGGAGTGATATATGGATGGTAGCGCAGATGGAGGAGCCCCTTAGAAAAACGAATCAGCACAAACAAACTTCAGATATTTAATTTCAAAATTTACAGTGACCTGGACTGGCATTCCTGAAATCGGGGTTGAAAACTCGAAGGGCAATTTTTTTTCTGAGTGAGAATTGTGATCTCTATGAACAACCTGCCAGAGAGTGTTGTGACGGCACCGAGTGAGAGCTCATTCAAGGCCAGACTTGACCAACACTGGAGCAGGTACAGATACATTCTGGAGCCAACTCATGCCCAGTACTTAACAGAGACGTGACCGATTGCCCAAGCGGATAACAGGCAAATCAATGGCGAATAGGATAAAGTAAAGTAGCTGGAGATTATATTTTGCAAGAGTACCCCCACCCAGTGCCAACGCTATTTCTTTACCATTTTCTGTCACTGGTTGGGCCGTTAACACACAAACTGCAGAAAAGTGCGGTTTTGTTTGAGAGTATTAGGCTACATTTTATCCTCTTTGTCACTGATTGGCTCTTTGGCCGCTTGGGAAGTCGCACTGTTAGCAATCTAGGCATGTACCAGTTCCTTAGTATTGCCAAGGCTGGTGAGGTCATATCAATGATATGATATCATCCATTGTGTTAGGACGCAGTGCAATGGGACGCGCTCGGGTCTTGGATAATTATTGGGTTGAATGAGATCACATTAGCAGCAGTATAACTATTTTCCTGTGCTGATAATGTTTTTTTTAAGTGACGTAAGGATGTACTGAGGAGTTAACACAAGTGTCATACAGTGATCACAGAGAAATCAGGTTCACCCTAAATTGGGAAACAAAAAACAATGACAATATGGTCAGAGTCCCAAACTTTCAGTTGGCGGATTATCAGGGATTAAGAAGGTACCTAAGTGAGGTCACCTGGGAACAGTTACGTCAGTCCCCAGTAGGAAGGGGTGAGGTCATGACTATAATAAATTCACTAGTATACTACATAAAGAACAAGAACAAAATATACCATACAGAAAAATTAGGTCAAATAAGAATGAGCCAAGGTGGATGACTAGAAAACTTAAACATGACATAAGAATAAAGAAAGGAATTTATAAGAAATTAAAGGGAGGGGAGGAGCAGCTCAGAAATAGGTATAATGAACTATCTAGGAATGTTAAGAAAAATGTAAGGAAAGCAACGAGAGACTATGAAATCAGAATAGCAAGAGAATCCAAGGCGAATCCCAAGGGATTTTTCCAGGTATATGGAACAAAGGTCAAGGACAAAGTTGGGCCTTTAAAGTCAGGGAGGGGGGAAGTGAACAGCTACTTCTTATCAGTTTTCACAGAAGAAATTCACGAGGAAATTCCAGAGGTGGAACTGATATTTAGGGGAGAGGAAGAAGAGAAATTAAAGCATATCACTATCAGAAAAGAGGATGTTCTTAAGAGGATAAATAAACTAAAGAAGACAAAATCTCCAGGACCGGATGAAATTTTCCCTCGAGTCTTGAAAGAGTGTAGGGAACAGATTAGCGGACCCCTCGTAAATTTATTTACAAAATCATTAGACACGGTTGTTGTGCCAGACTTGTGGAAACAGACAAATGTACAGTAGTACCCATATTCAAAAAGGGAGACAGAGCATCAGTGCCAAATTACCGGCCGATCAGTTTGACGTCAGTAGTGGGGAAATTTCTTGAATCAATTATAGCAGATAGCATCCGATCGCATTTAGAGAAAAGCAAATTAATCTACGACTCTCAACATGGGTTTACAAAGGGAAAATCTTGTCAAAAAAATCTGCTGACGTTTTTTAGGAAAGTCTTCGATGTAGTAGATAATGACGACAATTACGATGTTATTTACTTAGACTTCAGCAAAGCATTTGACAGAGTACCGCATCAGAGACTTCTGAGAAAAGTTAAGGCTCAGGGTATCGAGGGGAAAATTTTAAATTGGATAAAATCAGGGCTCACCGATAGAACGCAGAAGGTCAGCGTAGATGGTGTTAAATCGGAGTGAAGCTGTGTAACCAGTGGGGTTCCCCAGGGGTCAGTAATAGGCCCACTCATGTTCATAATCTACATAAACGATCTAGATACTGGGATCAGCAGTGACATAAGCAAGTTTGTGGATGACACCAAAATAGGGCGGCAGATTAATTCAGGGCAGGATGCAAATGCAATACAGGAGGATCTAAATAAACTGCAGGGGTGGTCTGAAAAATGGCAAATGAAACTCAACACCAGCAAGTGCAGCGTACTTAATATTGGAAGAACAAATACTGTCAATGTATACAGCCTTAACAACATCAACCTAGAGAAGTCGACTTGTGAAAGAGACCTAGGGTACTCGTAAGCCCGGACCTACGACCTATAAAACAGTGCGTTAATGTTCGAAATAAGGCAAACAGAGTATTGGGTTTTATATCTAGAAGTGTAAGTAATAAGAGTGCAGAGGTCTTATTGCAACTATGTCTTGGGCTAGTCAGGCCGCACCTCGATTATGCGGTTTAGTTTTGGTGCCTTTATTATAGAATGGATATCAATTCACTAGAGTCGGTGCAGCGAAGAATGACGAAAATGATTCAGGGACTTAGAAACCTTCCATATCAGGATAGGTTAAAGAAAGACGAAGAGTGCGGGGATATATGATAGAAGTATTTAAGTGGGTGAAAGGAATCAATAAAGGGGATATAGATAAAGTTCATATAATATCCGAGCAGGATAGGACTCGGAACAACGGATTTAAGTTGGATAAGTTTAGGTTTAGAAGGGAGATAGGAAGGAACTGGTTCACAAATAGGGTGGTGGACGAGTGGAACAAGCTTAGCAACTTTGTAGTAAGTGCTGGAACGCTGGAATGTTTCAAAAGGAGGCTGGATAGATTCATGGATGATAGAGAGTGGTAGTAACTCTCGACAGGAGCTGCCATGCACAGGCCAACCGGCCTATTGCAGACTCCTTATTTTCTTATGTTCTTATATCTCGGGGACCAGACGGGGTGACAGTACTTCAAAAGGAGAAACACCTCATCCTTAAAGAGCGTTAAAAGGGATGGAACTGTCTAGATATCTGAACGCCTTTCTTATAAAACCCACTGCCCCAGTTGCATGATTAACCTTCTTACAATGGTTCGAGAGCTTCAGTTCGTTGTCAACATACACACCCAGGTCCTTTCTAGATTTAGTCATCGTTAATGCTGTTTCTTCATCCCGTTGGGACATGCGACATAAAGGAAGCGGCCCCCTTTATAAATGGTTTGCAGTGGTGGTTGTAATTTAAATGGTATCAAGTTGGGAAGAATGAATGTGATACTGTCGGTGTTTTTAACTGTGATTCGTAATAACCATTTCACTGTACAGGTACCTAATAACCATTTCACAGTAACAAATGATGGTTTCAGATTACTAATAATTTTTTTTCGTATTTTTCAGTGTACAGTACAATATATAATTCTGTGCTGAGTAGGGACTTAATTATTTCATTTGGTACTAGTTTTGTTTAGTGGAAACAGTGTTAAGGAAATGTACAGAATTTGTTTGTGGTTTTGCGGAGAAATTGAAATAACAGTTCAAAATAAATACTTCACTTGGAGATAGGTTAGAACAATTACCTCAAAGATTTTTTTTTAAAGTAAATTGTAATGCTGTTGTGTGGTGTAACCGCCATCCGGGCGGTTAAAGGATTAATCAGACTCGTCACGTTAAACTCGAACGTTATAATTCGGTCAAACCTGTTGAATACAATTCATTTTAGTATTTCAAATAAATCATACATAGGCAATCATACATAAATGTTTAATCCATTATATATTTACATGACAATCATAGCTATGTAATTAGTCTAATCTTAACACTTAAAATGAGTACTTAATTTGTCATATTTTTATGTCGTCACAATGATAACCGATGCAATGGACACAGTCTACCTGTGTACACAATAAGTACAAGTTAAACTTACGTGTTGAAAGTCTTCAGGAGAAACAGGTTAGGTGTTGGCACTATGATGGGGATAGCTGCAGTGAGGAAGCGATGCCCTGCCGGGCATCAAGTGTCCAGGCCGGCTATTCAGACTCGCTGCGTCAGGCGTGTTATACGCAAACAAGCTCACCTTACACCACCCAACACCTCAACCTACTCTGGGTGTCTCATCTGCCTCCATCTCAACACTATATATATACTGTATACAGGCAGGCACACCCAATAAACATGACATGACTTACAGCCAAACATAATGTTTGTTTATGTGTCTTCATACTCAGTACCGTTTGTGGTAACACCCACTCCGTTAAGCGTTCACTCTCAAAACAGATCAGGCCTTTGATACTTAATTTTGTCACGTTCTCGTGACTATGCTGCCCTCAGGCTGGTGGTATTAAGCTTTGTCACTTTTTTGTGACTGTCGCTGCCCTCAGGCTGGTGGTATTTAACTTTAATTTTGTCACGTTCTTGTGACTATGCTGCCCTCAGGCTGGTGGTATTTAACTTTAATATTGTCACGTTCTTGTGACTATGCTGCCCTCAGGCTGGTGGTATTTAACTTTGTCACTTTCTTGTGACTGTTGCTGCCCTCAGGCCTTTGATACTTAATTTTGTCACGTTCTTGTGACTTCGCTTACTTCCTTCTTGACTGTCCTAGCTTGATAGCAGAGCCATGTCATCCATCGTCACCGCTTTCTCCTCCAAATATAGCGCTACCCACTTCACCAGCCCCGTTCTGTGTCCTGTCGACTTCTGATAATTACGTACATCATCCACACAGCGTTCCCTCAAATTGGGGGGAAGCTTAACCACCAACGTTCTGAAGGTCTGCCTTGATTCAAGTTCAGACATCAAGTTCAGATTCTCCAGATGGCTTACTGCACCCCATAGCTGAGATGCCAGTTTTCGCAGCCCTTCGTCGTCAAACGCCCCGACTGGGCGAGCGTCTATGAGCCTTTTCACCAGCTGGTCCGCATATGCATACTTATCTCCAAACCTTGCCTCCAGGATCTTGATTGCCTTGTTGTAGGCTCGGTCTGGCTCTAGATAGTCGCATCCCATAATTGCTTGATGTAGCTCTTCTCCTTCACAAGCATCCATGAGCAGTTGGTACTTGTACTTCTCTGGCACGGCCGCATTTGTCATGTATCGATGGAAGGCATGCATAAAGGTCCAAAACTCCGCCCGACCTTGTCCTTTAAACTTGGTAAGTGTGGCTTGCGGCATGCACATCGTAGCCACTAACTCTCTTATTTCTTCACCCTTCCCTGGTTTTCCCTGTGGATGCATCATTGTGATTCGAGGTGCTCTGTTTACAAGCATTGGCGGTAAAGATGATGCCATCTTTTCGACATTGACCGATGCCTGTCGCTGGGTTTCTTCCCGTACTATTCGCTTCTCACAATTGCCGGAGTTCTCTGTCGAAGGCTGTGAGCTATCACTTCTTCGTGTTAGTGCTGACGTCTCTTGACCCGCCACCATTCCAGTGTGAATCGTCTTCATCCACTCTGCCTTAAGCTCTCGCAATGCTCGGTTTACTTCGTCCGACGCTGGCACTAATGTTTTGGTGAAGTGTTTTAATCATGGTAGATAGCCCAGTGGTTCATATCCGAGTATCAACGGAAGTACCATATGTACCAAGGTTATGTAATTTAATGTTTTAATAGTAACTATGACATTTATTTGATGTAATTGTTGTGAATTCAATAGGAAGTGTTGAAATTCTCACTTGACGTATTTTTTCTGACTACGAATTGAATTAATTTTATATAACCCGAGTTGAGTTATAATTTTTGTGTGTATCTTTTGACAGTGATATGTCTTCTTACTGTTGGTACGACCCAGATGCATCGTCTTACACTTCGTGACTTTGTATTTTAGCAGCCATTCCTTTGATCACTCTTGTAGCTCTTCACAGTCTATTTGTTTCTTAATATCCCTGAACAACTTGGCATTGCCTGTGAGCATTTGTAAGGAAAAGAGTATAGGTTCCGGCATGTCATTTATGAAACAAGCAAACAACAACGGGCCAAGTACACTGCCTTGTGGTGCCCCACTTGTCATGGGTGGACACATGACGATTTCTCGCCACAAATCACCACACTCTGCTCGCTGTCGTGAAGCATATCTCCAATCCACGCTAGGACGTTCATCCTGTCGCGCTCTCAACCAATATTCTTTATTTTCACTAATTAGAGATCACAAACAAGTAGTAGAGTGTGATCCGAGCTGGCAAGAATGAGTAGCGAGTAGGTATTTTGCAGTGATTGCAACTGTGAGGGCTAAACAAAATATTTAAAGTTACTAGTTTTTTACATTTCCTTAAAAAATAAATAAATATACTTGGTTATTAAGAAGGTAACGAGGTATTGTCACTTAAACATACACAGGCACCACCTGAGGCAACATCTCGTCATGACCCGAAGACTCTTCACTCCTGGGCCAGTTTCACACAAGAACAGACAAATGCCTTCAGGACAACCCGAGACAAGCAGTGGGGACATTCCTCTCTCAGTCCCTCCTGCAAGGTTCCTGGGACTCTTAGTCTTGGACTTGTACTTAGGGTTCCACTTTGAACCTGGCACTTAAGTGGCAATTGTACTGACACTTTACATTAGTGGCGGACTCTGCACCTAAACTCGGAGTTGAACCCTGGTTTGAACCTGCTCCTGAACACTGGTACACTATATGCTTTAGAAACGTTCACAATAATGTAACTTTACACTATTATAAAAAAATATTACATTTAGGTTGTACTAAATACTTTACTTTTAATACGCACAGGAATAAAACAAATTATAACGAAGTCACAAAAATATTTTTCTTACAATCTATCATCATATTTAACTTAAGCATACTAACTAAGACTCACTTAAATTCACTAAAACCCCAATAACTCACTCAGCGGGTTAGCCTAGACAAGGTTCTTCAAACTCCAATAGCACGAGTAGTAGATATATTCCATAAGTAGTACAAGACTTGGCAGGATAACCGACAGGTACAGAAAAACAGGGACAAGCAAAAAGGACTCCGTATCGTAGCCAGGCCGAAGCCGATCTGAGGGAAGTTAGCTAGCTAGGCAGGGAGAGTTGCTAGACATTACTAAGGACAATAAATGAGATCCTCTAGTTACTTGACTAGCGCGGTACAGACATAGTACATCGGGATATAGTAAGTGAACATAGGCATTAGACATAAGCATAGATATCAGACATGCTATAATAATATGTAGTAATACAGACATGTGAATAAATGGTACAATGAATGGTAACAGAGTCCTGCCGTCAGGCTGTTCACATATCTAGGTATTTACATATCTACACACCTCCCTCCCCCTTTACGCTCGTAGTGCAATCTCGAGCGGCTACGGACTCTTTTTCCATGAGTCGGGGGGAGCGGCGAGGGACAATGGGAGGATCAACTGACGACCTTCGTTCCTGGTCTGGGCAAGGGGGCACAGGGAGGAAGGTTCGTCACTAGAGGATGGCACTGGGCGGAGATGGCGTCTGTTTCGCCACCACACACGACCACTGGGGAGGCGGACTTGGTACGAACAGGACTCGCCACGGCCCATGACGACCCCGACCTTGTCCCAGCGGTGTGACGTCGGGTCCTGGATTCGTACTTGCTGGCCGACAGTCAACCTGGGAAGGGGGCGGGCGTGGGCGTCATAGTGGCTTGTCACTTGGGCCATCCGGGCAGCCTCACGGCGGTCACACTCGTCCGCCTTGATCTGCCATTCATCTAAGAAGGACTGGGGGTGGGCAGGCACACAAGTACGAAGGGGGCGGCCATACAACACCTGGGCAGGAGAGCGTCCGGCAGGGGTAGGGGTGTTATGGAGTTCCAGTAGGCCCCTGTCGAACTCCTCGCAGTCCAGGTTCCCCGTCGGTGCTGTCTTGAGGATGAGGTATTTTACGGACTTTACCGCTGCCTCGGCGTGGCCATTCGCCTGCGGGTAATGAGGGGAGGTGACGATGTGGTGGACGCCCCAGCGTTCGGCGAAGCTCTTGAACTCGTGGCTATTGAACGGGGGCCCACCGTCGGTTCGGAGGCGGAGAGGCACTCCGACTTCCCGGAAGAAGCAACAGAACATCCGGATGACCCTAGAAGAGGTGGTGTCCCGATCACAGGGAACCACCACGGGCCATCCAGAGAGCCTGTCGGCGACCACCAGGAAAGACTTTCCGGCCACATTAAAGAAGTCGGCGGACACGGACTCAAAGGGCCGCTTCGGGAGGTCATTGCACAGGTACGGCTCTTGTTGCTGGCTGGGCTGGAGTTGCTGGCAAGGCTCACAGGCCTCCACCGTGCTCTTAATATCGGCGTCAATACCAGGCCAGAAGACGGTCTGACGGGCTCTGCGCCTGGTGGCTTCAACGCCGCGGTGGCTGTCATGGAGGCGGGATAAGGTGCGCCGGCGGAGGGCAGCGGGAACGACGATCCTGGGGCCGTACAACACCAGCTCTCCGTCCGCATAGAGGCTATCCCTTAGCTTCCAGAAGGGGAGGGCGGAGGCGTGAGTGTCGTAGCGGTTGGTGGGGAATCCAGCGGAGCCGTAGTCGAGGAGTTGGACGTATGCCGGGTCTTGAGCGGCGGCGGTGCGAAGCTCCTGGAGAGTCCTATCGTCTTCGATGGAGGGCGTCATCGTCGTCTTGTCAGCAAGAGAAGTGGCTGTGTGTGTCACTAAAGACAGAACGTGAGCCGCGGCCGTGGTACAGTCGACTTCATCTTCAGGTGTGGGGCGACTAACAGGGGCTCGGGAGAGGGCATCTGGTATGCACAGAAGCTCACCGGCGCGCCACACAGCTGTAAAGACGTAGGGGGCGGTCTTCTCTTTGAGACGTTGGAGGCGAGGATTTTCGATGGCGTCCAAAATGTGTAGTGATAGAGGATGGGTATGAGCGGGCGATGGTCCGTCATGAGGGTGAAATGCCCAAGGCCGAACAGGTAAAGGCGGCACTTGGCCATAGCCCAGGCGACTGCCAGCATCTCTAGTTCGATGGTGGCGTATCTGGCCTCCGTGTCGGTCAAAAACCTGGAGCCACACTGAACTAAGCGCAGTCTACCCTGGCCGTGATCTTGAAGGAGGGCATATCCGAGGCCGTATAGACGGGAGGCGTCGGTCTGGAGGACCACTGGTAAGGACGGGTCGAAGGGTGCCAAGACTGGTGGTGACAGCAACGCCTTCTTAACATTCCTGAACGCTAGGTCGTGGTCAGGAGTCCAGAGGAAAGAGCGCTTGGGGCTCATGAGGGGGCGTAGAGGTTGGGCTGATGTGGCGATTTTAGGGGAGAAGTCGGCCAGCTGATTTACCAGGCCCATAAACGAGCGAAGGTCGGTCAGGTTCGCTGGAGTAAGGAAGTCCCTGATGGCCTTCACCTTCTCCTCATCAGCTGAGATCCCCTCTGGCGAGATGCTGTAGCCGCAGTAGTTAACTTGGGGGGCGGCGACCACAAATTTATCTTTGTTCAGGGTGATACCATGGGCACGACATCTTGTGAGCATGAGATGGACTCGGTTTAAGTGGGCCGGGAGATCATCGTCGAAGAGCAGGATGTCATCTACGACCTTCACGCAGTTGGTGACACCCTGCAGGGCCATATCCCCACGGAGGCAGTACGCATCCCCCGTTGCTGCGAAGCCCATGGGTCCGCGGCAGTGTTGGAAGCGGCCGTGGGGCGTGATGAATGTAGTGAGGTGGCGATCTTCTTCCGCCAGGTCGATTTGCCAGTACCCATGTAGTGCATCCGCCGTGGTAAAGAACTTTGCAGACGGGGTGACGCTGCGGACTGCTTGAATGGGCGTAGGCGATGGGTGGGCGGGACGGGAGACCTGCGAGTTGAGATGGGTGAGGTCCACTATGATGCGAACACCTACAGGCTTGGGTGCCAAGACCATAGGGTGGCACCACTCGGAGGGCTCCTCACCGGCGTGTCTGATGATCCCCTGCTGCACCAGGGAATCGAGCTCCGCCTTCACCTTGTCCCGTAGGGCAAAGGGGATAGGTCTGGGTGGGTGGGTGGCGAAAGGCGTAGCGCCAGGCTTGAGGTGGATTCTCATCGGGGGGGCCTGTCATCTTCTTGAGCGGCGTCTTCTGGAGGTCGGACTTGGAGACAAGGACGTCGCTGAACTGACGAAGAAAAAACTCCCGGGCGGCAGCAGGTGTGGTCATGGCTGAAACAGGTATCTCTGCACACCTGTTGAGGTGTGTCACGGCGAGGATGGGCTTTGGGAACTCGGATGAGACGATGGCCAAGTCCTGACAATGGCCACATGACAAGAGAGGGGTTTGGATGCCCTCATGGACGTGGACTGTGGCAAGGCAAGACTTGGGACCGAGCTGTAGTGTTGCCTTGAAGCAACCCAAAGGTGGAGACATCGGGGACCCATCCGCTGTGAGCACGTCTTTCATGGCTGTGGGTGACAGGCTACTCCTGGGAATGTTGAGGGCGTCCAGGTGTGTTGGTCCAATCACCGTGATGTCCGCGCCCGCGTCAGGTATCATCAGGAGGTTGGAAGAGTTGGCACCGTAGGACAGACGAACATTGACGGGCTTGGGGGACCTGTCACTCGAGGCATCATCCACGCGTCGGCATCCTTTGTTGTTCTTGGGAGACGGTGGTGTGGACGTTCTGTCGGGCTGTGAAGAGACGTTTTGACCTGGAGATGGAGGCTTCTTGGTGGACCTGCAACACTTGGCGAAGTGTCCTTGCTTGTTGCAGGCGTTGCATGAGACCTTGTTGGCAGGACATCGAGTTGTGCGGGGCCAATGGCCTTGAAACCCGCAGTTTCGACATTTACTATCAGCCGCAGGGCACTTTCCTGGACCGTGCTGGCGCTGACAGTTTCTGCAGGATTCGGGAGAAGAAACTGGTGACTGTGACGGGGGCTGTGGAGAGGACGCCGTCTGCATCTGGCGTTGGTTCCTCTTGTAGGTGGAGACGGCGTGAACTTGAGACGGCGATGAGTGTATAGCTGAGGCAGCCTCTCTTGTGGCCTCGTACGACCTGCAACAGGTGACGAAGTCGGTGAGGGAAGAGGCGGCGTCGAGGATGAGGAGTTTCTGAAGCAGGTCCTCGTCACGTACACCCGTCAGCAAGATCATCTTGAGCTGGATCTCAGCACAGGTTACAGGATCGCCTGTACATAGGTCCACCTCGGCTGCTAGGTCCTTAAGTCGTGCGTAGAAGTCTGAGAATGATTCCCCAGAAGCTTGTTTGCAGGATAGCACTTCCCTACGACGCAAAGCTTCATTGCGGAGGCCACGGAAATGACTCTGCAAGGCGTTTAAAACCTCTGTCACTGACATGGGGGAGTCAGGGGGAATGGCTAGCGTGTGCTCTAGGAGGCGTTGAACATCGAGGGAAATGCACGATCTTAATTGGATGAGTTGTTTATGAGGGGGCCCTCGAGGATGACAGACAAACAGCTGACACCTCAATTGAATACTTTGTCAGTATTCACACAAGAGACAATGGATTACATGCCAGAAACCAGGAGAATGTATACCTCAGAGGTAGAAAATGAATTATGAGAGATAACAATTACAGAATACATCATCAAAAGAAAATAAACCAACTTGAAAGAATTCAAAGCCTCTGGAGTGGACGGAGCACAGACCAAAGTGATAAGGGAGGTGGCAAATGAGGCTTGCACCCTACTAAGACTCTTATTCATAAACTCCTTGGTTCAAGGAACAGCGCCTAGACTGAACATCAGCCAACGTCAGCCCAGTATACAATAAGGATAGGAAAAGTGTAGTAGAAAACTACAAACCATGAGCAGTATCATCAACGCATCACAACACGGTTTCATGAAAAGAAAATCCAGCTTGACAAACTTACTAACGTATCCATAACTGGGGTGTCTGCTTTTCAGGTGATTCCATATTTATGTCGGAACATTTTTGTACGTTCAATAAAGAGGTGACCTTCTGACGAGACGATACACAATAATGAATGTTTACACAGAACAGCACCACACCTTACAGCGACGTCACTATTCAGTAAAATCGTCATACAAATTTACATTTGGTTTGACGAGTATATAAACAATGTAGGTATACAGTTCAGCATAAGTATAGACATTGCAGGTATACAGTTCAGCATATGTATTCGAAACCACCTGGAGAAGCACAAATTTATCAATGATTCCCAGCAAGACTTCACAAGTGGGCGTTCATGTCTAACTAATCTATTAACATTCTTTTCATCAGTTTTCGAATCGGTGGACGAGGGGCACAATTATGATGTGGTATATCTCGACTTTAGCAAAGCTTTCGACAGAGTCCCCCACGAAAGACTAAAAAGAAAGGTAGAAGCACACGGCATTAAAGGTAATATTCTAAAATGGATTAGGGCGTGGTTACAGGACAGGAAACAGCGAGTGAGCATTAACGGCACTAAATCCCATTGGAGCAACGTCACTAGTGGAGTTCCCCAAGGCTCAGTACTTGGACCATTATTATTTATTATATACATAAACGACATAGATATCGGCATAGACAGCAACATAAGTAAATTTGCTGATGACACTAAAATAGGACGTGTAATTAAATCTGACGAGGACTCCGCAAAACTACAGGAAGATCTAAACAAATTTTTCGAATGGTCTGAAAAATGGCAGATGAAATTCAATGTGGACAAATGTAAAGTACTCAGTTTAGGAGACGTAAACAGGGAAACCAGTTACCAGATGAACAACGATGCCATTGAGAAATCCGACTGCGAGAGAGATTTAGGAGTAATGATAAGTAGGAATCTTAAGCCAAGTAAACAATGTGTTCTTGCTCGTAACAAGGCTAATAAAGTACTTGGGTTCATACAAAGGAGTGTCAGCTACAAGACTAGCGAGGTCATCTTAAGATTATATCTTGCGCTTGTGAGACCTCACCTGGATTACGCAGTGCAGTTCTGGTCACCGTATTACAGGATGGATATAGAATCATTGGAAAGAATTCAGAGGAGAATGACAAGACTAATCCCGGGCATTAGGAACCTTGAGTGCAGAGACAGGTTAAAGCATCTTAATTTGCACTCCCTCGAGAGACGTAGAGCGAGGGGCGACATAATAGAGGTGTATAAATGGAAGTCAGGGCTAAACAAAGGGGACATTACCAAGGTACTCAAACTATCCAACCAGGAGCGAATTCGTAACAATGGTTTTAAATTAGACAAATTTAGATTTAGGCGCAAAATTGGTAAACACTGGTTTGGAAACAGAGTAGTGGATGAATGGAGCAAGTTACCAAATATCATCATTAACTCGAATACACTGGATAGTTTCAAACATAGGTTGGATGCTTATATGAGCAATAGGAGTTGGGTGTAAATGGGACTGCCCAGTATGGGCCAATAGGCCCGCTGCAGTTTTCTCCATTCTTATGTTAGACATTGCAGGTATACAGTTCAGCATATGTATAGACAATACAGGTATACTACCGGTTTACAGTTTAGCATGCTTTAGAAGGTTTAGACAACGGAGGTATACAGTCACCTAATCAGTGCAGGTAAAAAAACAACAGTAAACAGTAAGGTAATTCACCTTAATTTAACATTGACCACCCTAATGCTAACCTAACCTAACCCAACTAATACTAACCTAACCCCCAGCTAGCGTTAGGGTGTTTAATCATGAGGTGGAATAAGCTGGGGGACCTACAGGTGATCTAAGTATCAATAAGCGAAAATGTTCAAATGTGTACAAAAATATCTCTGAACACACACACAATTATCTAATTTATATGCATGCTGAGTCAGTGAAAACTTGTATGCTATCAAACAAACAACGAGCAATATATCAAGACCTTTTCCATCAACTCCTCACCATCAACCCTATGCTCAATCCAAAGACCTTTCTCATCGACTATGAACAAGCTGCCAGGAGTGCCATTAAAGAGGTCTTCCCCAACGCAACAGCCAAGGAATGTTTCTATCACTTACCGCAAAACATATATCGCAAGGTGCAATCTGGGGGATTACAAGGAAAATATCAAATTGGTACTGACTTTCCCTGAAAATTCGAATGCTACCAGTTCTGGCATTCATCCCACAAGATGAAGTGGCTGACGCATTTGAGACAATGCAAGAGATTATGCCACCTGATGCTGATCCTGTCACAGACTATTTCGAAGATACAGTACATACATTGGCAGACAACGTCGACATTATAGGCGAACTCCACGTTTCCCTGTCAGCATGTGGAATATTTATGATCGTGATGACGAAGATTTACCTTGCACCAACAACTCCTTGGAAGGATGGCATAACCATATGCAAGCTAACATTACTTCATTCTATTCAAATATCTGGAAATTTCTTGAAGTGTTGAAGAGGGAGCAGCAGGCACTGACCAACATCACCATCAACCAGATTATTGCAGGAGATCCAGCACCACATAAGAGAAAACGTTATCAAGTTTCAACAGCTACAATAGCAACCATCGTACATGACTTCGAGAACCGCGATGTGTTGGACATTTTGAGAGGGATAGCCACAACTTGCAATTTTAGTGTGTGATATATGTCAGTCAAATTTTTAATATTAAATATGACTGATCCACCATTTTTTCACCTAACCACAATTTTTATCAATGTTTTTCTAATTACAGAATTGTAGTGTAAAAAAAGTATGAGTTGTGCATTTTGTGTATATAATTATTACTACAAATAAAACATGACAATAAAGCATTAATTCTTAGTGTTATTTTCTTCTCTCTATTCAATTATTCCATGTTTTGTGCCAGTTAATCACTGGCAATGGGGGGCAGTTGTCCGGGGGCAGTTGTCCGGGGGCAGTTGTCCGGGGGCAGTTGTCCGGGGGCAATTGTCCAGGGAGGTAGTTGTCCTAGAACCATAATAATAATAACAATGAAAATATTAAGTGAACGTAGACGAATTATTATTAGATTTTTTTTCTTCATTTCGGAATATACAGCGAAAATCAGATGAGTGCGAACGAAAACATATACAGTAGTATCCCGAAAACCCAACTGAGGTTTATTATACTGTTGTCCAATACCAAATAGCGAAAACACTACTATGAGTTGATTTGCTTTTATACTAAGTAGCGAAAACACTATATGAAAAACCCTACAGACGTAATGTGTTATTATACTAAATAGCAAAATCACCATGCTGAAAACACTACTATGAGTTAATTTGTTGTTAAAATAAATAGCGAAAACAAAGCAAAAAATTTCGAGGCGGCGAGTAGTCGTAATTACCATTCGAAAACAAATGAAACATGAATTCAGTCATTTGCGTTTATTAGTTAGTTCTTAATCACTGCCTTAAGGTGGCTTACTTAAGCTGGGGTTATCAACAAGAAAGTTCTGACGGAATATGAAAGTCGATGTTTTGGCTTTTTTATTACGAGTTTTTGTTTTTGTCCGAGGGATATCTCAGCCAATTTTTATGTTAGGAAGTTAAGATTGGGACAGGATACGGAGTAGTTTTATTATTATTATTATAATTATTGTTATTTCTTTTTCATTATTATTATTACAGTATTATTATTATTATAATTATTATTGTTATTTATTTTTCATTATTATTATTACAGTATTATTATTATTATTATTATTATTATTATTATTATTATAACTGGTAGTAGTGGTAGTATCTGCCTGGAATTCACATGTATTTCCATGACTCTCTAACTAGCAGTGAGGAAAATCGACGGTCGCTACATGTAACTGGCGGCCATTTTGAATTGTGACACGCAGGTTCTGGCTCACACTCGTTGAACGAGCAAAATCCCAAGAGAGGAAATCCCCCTAAACAAACTCTGAGTAAAATCCCACCAGCTCAAGGTTTAATTTATTTATTTCATTCCAAAGACCTTGTTAGATTAAGGTTTCGGTAGGCTAGGTCTGATCTTGACGGTTACTTATAGTTCATCTCCATTCGTTCGATTATTATTATTTAGAAAATGAAATATGACGAGAGATTATCACATATATTATTGAGTGCAATTCTTAGCTGGTTCTGCTACAAGATGAAATTTCGAACGCTAATATTAGCACACAAAAGGCGCTGCCTTAAGGGTTAGATGAAGGAGTACTTAAGATGAATATAAGAAATATTATCAATTTCCTCCGAAACCCGTAACAAAACACGACCGGTCTTAGGAAATTTATCTGAATAATTCACGAATTTGATAAGAGACGAAGAAATTACTACCCCTCCCCCAGCTGAATGGATTTGAATAATTGAAGTATATAATCAGTTTATGTTGTCGTACCCCCCGCCGCGCTGCCAGACGTGCGTGTGTGAGATGAAAGGTTACTCACACTTGGTTATGGCCTTTCTTGGGAGACTTTCTTGGTGTTGTTGAATTGGTAGAGAGAGAGAGAGAGAGAGAGAGAGAGAGAGAGAGAGAGAGATCAACTTTGAACAATAAACACCCTAATAGGTGTCTCACTAGTCCACAGTACTTCACCATTTCACTACTACTTCAAGCGGCATGTCACCACCTAACAAACAGTTATCGGATCACCTGAAGATTAGACCCTACCATCAAGCTTATTTAGTTTGATGACTAAATTTACTAATTCTAAATTGGATGGGGGTTAGGTTAGGTAAGGTTAGGTTAGATTAGAGTAAGCAAGGTTAACGTTACGATGGTTAATCAAGTGAAATGAATTAACTGGGGTGTCAAATCTTCAGGTGACTCCAGATATCAATTCCTATCCCTAACTCCCCTCTCAGTGACCTCTGACACTGCCGTAACTGACCAGTGACCTTGACCTCTGACTGCCGAAACTGACCAGTGATCTTGACTTCTGACACTGCTGTAACTGACCAGTGATCTTGACCTCTGCTTGACCTCTGATACTGCTGTAACTGACCAGTGATCTTGACCTCTGACTGCCGAAACTGACCAGTGATCTTGACTTCTGACACTGCTGTAACTGACCAGTGATCTTGACCTCTGGCCCCACAGCCATGCTGGCCTCTGACACTGCTGTAACTGACCAGTGACCTTGACCTCTGACACTGCTGTAACTGACCAGTGACCTTGACCTCTGACACAGCCGTAACTGACCAGTGACCTTTACCTCTGACACTGCTGTAACTGACCAGTGACCTTGACCTCTGACACTGCTGTAACTGACCAGTGACCTTGACCTCTGACACAGCCGTAACTGACCAGTGTTGTGCTTAGTAAAGGATGTTTATGGATAGACAGACTAACACCCAGACTGACAAATATACTGACATAAACTCAGGCTGGAAGAGGAACACCCACACTGACAGACAGCCACTAAGGCACACAGCACGTCCTCTAAGCAACTGACTCACCCCCTGAAGGAGATGAGCTGGTAACACCCAGTACATTCGGTTAACATGACCCTCTTAAACTAAACTAATCAATTTTCAACTAAACTGCAACTACATTCAATTGAGTCAGCAGCTTTATACATGTCTTTGTCACTTACTCACATTCACACACTCATTACTCAATCAATCACGCATTCACTCATCACTCATACCACTCACTCTCACTCACCCACTTACTGACGGAGAACAACCTATATCCCGCTTTGGTGTATTTTTGTACGAGTTTACCATTAATTTTTCTACCCACGCCAGCACATTAAAAACTTAATCATTAGCAGGAAACAGAAATCCCAAGTATAACACATACAATATATATATATATATATATATATATATATATATATATATATATATATATATATATATATATATATATATATATATATATATATTTTATATATATTCTGTGTAAATCCAATAATGAAAACGTGGATAAGATAAATCTTGATAAAATCACATACGGGAAAATGGAAATAACGGGAGTGGCCTTAGCTTTCGTCTTTTATTCAAGACATCTTTCAAAGGCAAATTGAAGGTACTCCGTTGTTTCCATTTTCCCGTGATTTTATCAAGATATATATATATATATATATATATATATATATATATATATATATATATATATATATATATATATATATATATATATATATATATATATATATATATATATATATATATATATTACAGGATCACAGTCGTTATTTAATTCTTGTTCTTGTTTGTGATTAATCCGACATGAAGGGAGAAAATACCACACGGACAATTTCCTGTAAGCTAAAACACAAGTTCTGGTGTATAACCGTGTATTAAAGTCTCACCATGCTACAAAGCGTCTTACTCAATTCTGAACTTGAGGAAGAGAAAATGGAATTTGTTATTGTAAATAAAGTGGTGTAATAGCCAGTATACCTCGAAGAACGAGGGGTGTGGCTTGGAGGGGATGGGAGCGTGGCTTGAACGGCAGGAGGAGCTAAGGTGCGTGGCTTGATGGGGAGGAGCTAAGGTGCGTGGCTTGATGGGGAGGAGCTAAGGTGCGTGGCTTGATGGGGAGGAGCTAAGGGACTTGGTTTGATGGGGAGGAGCTAAGGGACTTGGTTTGATGGGGAGGAGCTAAGGTGCGTGGCTTGATGGGGAGGAGCTAAGGGACTTGGTTTGATGGGGAGGAGCTAAAGGACTTGGTTTGATGGGGAGTAACTAAGGGACGTAGCTCGGTGGGGAGGAGCTGAGGGGTGTGGCGTGATGGGGACGCACTAAGGTGCGTGGCTTGATGGGTGGAATTGTTAAGAGGCGTGGCTTGATGGGGAGAAGCCAAGGGCGTGGCTCGATGGGGAGAAGCTAAGGGCGTGGCTTGATGGGGAGCTAAGGATGTGGCTTGATGGGGAGCTAAGGATGTGGCTTGATGGGGAGCTAAGATGTTGTTTGGTGGAGAGGAGCTAAGAGGCTTTCAGGGAAGAAGGATGAAGGGGGTGTGACTTAAAGGAGTGGAAGAGGGCATAGCTAGAAGGGAAGGAAGCGGTATGGGGTGGAGGTATCGGGTGTGGCTTAATGGGGTGGAAGTAGGGGGTAGCTTGATAGGGTAGAAATAGGGGGTGTGGCTTAATGGGGTGGAGGTAGAGGTGTGGCTTGATGGGGTGGAGGTAGGAAGCCTGGCGTGATAGGGCGGAGGTATGGGGCGTGGTTTAGATAGGATGTAGATGGTAGGGGTGTGGCTTGATGGGGTGGAGGTAGAGGTGTGGTTTGATGGGGTGGAAGTAGGGGGTAGTTGATAGGAGGAAATAGGGGGGTGTGGTGGGGTAGGGGTGTGGCTTGATGGGGTGGAGGAGTGAGGTGTGGCTTGATGGGAGGTAGGGGTGTGGCTTGATGGGGTGGAGAGTAAGAGTGTGGCTTGATGGGGTGGAGGTATCGGGTGTGGCTTAATGGGGTGGAAGTAGGGGGTAGCTTGATAGGGTAGAAATAGGGGGTGTGGCTTAATGGGGTGGAGGTAGAGGTGTGGCTTGATGGGGTGGAGGTAGGAAGCCTGGCGTGATAGGGCGGAGGTATGGGGCGTGGTTTAGATAGGATGTAGGTGGTAGGGGTGTGGCTTGATGGGGTGGAGGTGTAGGTGTGGCTTGATAGGGTGGAAGATGGGAGTGTGGCTTAAGGGGGTAGGTAGTGGTGGGCGGGTTTTAAAGGGAAGGAAGAGGCAGGGCATGGCTTAACGGGGAGGTAGGGGCGTGGCTTAAAATGGAGGCAGGGGCGTGGCTTTAAGGGGTTGAGGAGGTAAGAGGCGTGGCTTACATGGAAGGAAGATGTAGGGGCGAGGCTTAAAGGGAAGGAAGAGGTAGGGGCGTGGCTTAAAGGGAAGGAGGAGGTGGAATAAAAGAGAGGAGTTGGTAGTAAGGGGCGTGGCGTGAAGGGGAGGAGGTAGTAAGGGCGTGGCTTGAATGTGAAGAAGCGGTAAAGGGGAGATAATAAGAACAATAGCTTAAAGGGAGGGAGGATATAAGGGGTGTGGCTTAAAGAGGGAGGTGGTGATGGGGGCTTGGCTTAAAGAGAAGGGGTGAGGGCGTGGCTTAAAGGCGGGAGGTGGGAGCGTAGCGTAAAGAGGAGGAGGGGTGGGGGAGCGCCGGGCTTACAAGAATATTGGAGGAGGTGGTGATGTGGTTGGAAGAGAAGGAGGCGTAGAAGGAGGGCGTTACTTGAAGGGGAAGGGGAGGATGGTGGTTAGGTGATAACACCACGACAATCGCCGTCTCCCCTCCCGTGCTTGCCGTGGGTAGTGTTGTACAGTAGACACTATCTTAAGTCTTCAGTATGGTGATGATGACTCCTGCCTGCCTCTCTCACCCAGTAATATGTTGCACCCCGGCCCACTCACCTGACAGCGGCGTGTGATGTGAAATAATCAGAGGAGTTTAGTCATATATAATCTGCTAGGATAAAGCCAAAGGCCATAATATTGTCGCTTCCATGCACAGCAAAATGTGTATTGTAGGATTTCCCCGTCAAGCTCACAGTGACAGGGGAAGTCGCTCCCCAAATCAGCTGTTCATTCACACTACAATTTTTTCCTGTAATGTACACACCAATTGAGAGGCTATGAGCATTAGCTGTGTTTCAGGGGACGATTTTTTCAGCTTACTCCAATATAAAGCATAATCAAAAATATTCAATCAACCCAGCAGTCTTGGCTGGAGCCTCACAGCGGGTCCCGGCGAATCCGTTTCCCCCGTCTCTTACTCGCGCTGATTAAATCCAGGGGGGAAGTGGAGTCAGCTGGAACAACGGCCAACTAATTTTTCGGTCTCAGTCTATGTGGGTATTTGTTGTTTGTTAATTTTATTCGGTTATTGTCTTAACATGATAAACCTCATATCCCTTAGGGTTAAACATTAAATATGCATCATTTAATCGCCAACGGCAGCGCAACGCAGTGCGTGAGGAGAGCGTTTCAGCGGTTTACCCCGTTCGATGAATATGTCGGTTTTCACCCAAAGAGGTTGATGAAAGTCATGTACTATTCGATTCGATTTTATCTGGCGCGGTGCTTTACTAGGTTGGTTCACCACTGGCCTTCAACAACGTCAACGAAACTATTTTTTTCTCAAAAGTCAACAGCTTGACTCCAATTTTCAAGCCAAAGATACCGCAGAGATAATTAACGACCAAACACCGCTACTAATTACCTTACAAACTGATGGAGGTAATGATAAGTTAATTCTTAATAGATTTATTCTTTTTTAACCTGAAGTTAATTATTTGACTTTAAGCTGAGGGAGACGGTAAGTGCGCTTGTGATGTGTTATTCTGAGCTAGGCAGAGAGACAGACAGACAGGTAGTAAGCGCGAAACACTGTTGTGAAATTATAGTAGTGAGGGAGTATGTTGGTGATGATTGTGGTGTGTTGGTGATAGTGGTGATGGTTGTGGTGTGTTGGTGATAGTGGTGATGGTTGTGGTGTGTTGGTGATAGTGGTGATGGTTGTGTGTGTCAAGGATGTTGTGGTGTGTTGGTGATGGTTGTGGTGTGTGTGGTGAGAGTGGGATGGTTGGTGTGTTGTGATAGTGGTGATGGTTGTGGTGTGTTGGTGATAGTGGTGATGGTTGTGGCGTGTTGGTGATAGTGTGATGGTTGTGGTGTGTTGGTGATAGTGGTGATGGTTGTGCTGGCGTGATAGTGGTGATGGTTGCGGCGTTGTGATAGTGGTGATGGTCGGCGTGCTGGTGAGAGTGATGATGGTTGTGGTGTGTTGGTGATAGTGGTGATGGTTGTGGTGTGTTGGTGATGGGTGAGGTTGCGGCGTGTTGGTGATAGTGGTGATGGTTGTGGTGTGTTGCGATAGTGGTGAGGCTGGTGTGTTGGGATAGGTGATGGTTGTGGTGTGTGTGGTGATAGGTGATGGCTGCGTGTTGGTGATAGTGGTGATGGTTGTGGTGTGTTGGTGAGAGTAGTGATGGTTGCGGTGTGTTGGTGACGTGATGGCGATCACGACGACTGCGCTGATGTTGGTGACGTGTTGGTAACCGTGACGTTACGACGTAACGATGACGGTATACCCGTTAAGTACCGCAACGCCTGAACCAGTTTAAAATTCGATAAGGCTTGACAGAAATTAATTTGCTGTAATATTACACAATAAACGCCCTGATCAATTTGTTTGCTAAGTTATGTTTGCCAAAACAGGTTTGCTTTGACGTTTATTAAAAATAAATTAAGTCAGTAAAGGTTAATTTTGTTTGAAGTTAAAACCAAATTAAAAACAAGATTTAGTTAGGTAAGATAAGAACACCTAGAAATTGCTCAGGCCACAGAAAATGCATTAGGGGATGACGTGAAAATTGAGTGGCTAGGAGGCAGGGAATGGAGGGAGGCAGGGAGGCTAGGAGGCAGGGAACTGAGGAAGACAGGGAGACTAGGACGAAGAAACTGAGGAAGACAAGGAGGCCAGGAGGCAGGGAACTGTGAAGGGGAGGCCAGGAGGCAGGAACTGAGGCAGGGGAGGGCAGGAGGTGGGGAACTGGAGGGAGGTGGAGGCCAGGAGGCAGGGGAACTGAGGGGAGGCAGGGGAGGCCAGGAGGCAGAACTGAGGAGGGGGAGGCCAGGAGGCAGAGCTGAGGGAGGCAGGGAGGCCAGGAGGCAGGGGAACTGAGGAGGCAGAGGAGGCCAGGAGGCAGGAATGAGGAAGACAGGGAGGCTAGGAGGCAGGAAACTGATGGAGGCAGGGAGGCTAGGAGGTAGGAACTGAGGAAACAGGGAGGCTAGAGGAAGGAATTGAGATAAGAAGCGGAGGGAGGGGGAAACTGAGGGGACAGGGGAGGCAGGAGGTAGAGGCTAGAGGCAGGGAGGCCAGGGAGGGGAACTGAGAAGGCAGGGAGGCTAGGGAGGCAGGGGAACTGAGGAAGGCAGGGAGGCTAGAGGCAGGAACTGAGGGGAGGTGGGAGGCTAGGAGGCAGGAAACTTAGAAAGACAGGAGGCTAGAGGCGGGGAAACTGGGGGGGAGGCAGGGAGGTTGGGAGGCAGGGGAACTGAGGAAGACAGGGAGGCTAGGGGAGGCAGAACTGAGGGAGGCGGGGAGGCAGAGGCAGAGAACTGGAGAAGACAGGGAGGCAGAGGGAACTGGAGAAGACAAGGAAAGGAGAGGCATGAGGGAGGAAGGAGGTAGAGGAACTGAGGAAGACAGGAGGCAGAGGAACTGAGGAAGGAGGGGAGGTAGAGGCAGGGAACTGAGGGAGGCGAGGAGGCAAGCAGGGAACTGAGGAAGGCAGGGAGGCAGGAGACAGGGAAATTGAGGAGGCAGGGAGGCTAGGAAGCAGGAGAACTGAGGGAGGCAGGAGGCCAGGAGGCAGGGAACTGGAGGAGGCAGGGGAGGCTGGGAAGGCAGGGGAACTGAGGAAGAGGGGAGGCTAGAGGTAACTAAGGAGGCAGGGGAGGTTAGGGAGGCAAGGGGAACAGGGAGTAGGGAGGCGGGGGTGGGGGAACTGAGGGAGGTGGGGAAGGTTAGGAAATGAGGGAGGTAGGAGGCAGAGGCAGGGGAACTGGAGGAAGGACAGGAGAGGCAGAGGAACTGAGGGAAGGGGAAGTAGAGGAGGGGGAAACTGAGGGAGGTGGGAGGCTAGGAGGCAGGGAACTGAGGAAGACAAGGGCAGGAGGCAGGCAGGGAAATTGAGGAGACAAGGCGGAGGCTAGGAGGAGAGGGGAACTGAGGAAGACCAGGAGGCTAGGAAGCATGAACTGAGGAAACAGAGGCTAGGAGGCAGGGGAACTGAGGAAGGGAGGCTAGGAGGCAGGAAACTCAGAAGACAGGGAAGCTAGGAGGCAGGGAAATGAGAAGGCAGGGAGGCTAGGAGGCAGGAACTGAGGGAGGGAGGCTAGAGGCAGAACTGAGGAAGACAGGAAGCTAGAAAGGAAGAGGAACAGGCAGGAAGAGAAGACAGGAGGCAGGGAGGCAGGGGACAGAGAAAGCAGGGAAGCAGGGAGGCAGGGGAACTGAGGAAGGTGAGCAAGTAGAGGCAGGGAACTGGGGAAGACAAGAGGCTAGGGAGGCAGGGGAACTGAGGGAGAGGGAGGCAGAGGCAGGGGAACTGAGGAAGACAGGAGGCTAGAGGGAGGAACTGAGGGAGGCAGGGAGGCAAGGAGGCAGGAACTCAGGGAGGCAGGGGAGAGAAGCAGGAGAACTGAGGAAGACAGGGAGGCTGGGGGAGGCAGGAACTGGAGGAAGCTGGGGAAGGGGAGGCAGGGGAACTGAGGGAGGAAGGAGGCTAGGAAGCAGGGAACTGAGGAAGACAGGAGGCAGGAGGGAACTGAGGAAGCAGGAGGCGGGAGGCAGGGGAAACTGAGGAAGACAGGCTGGGAGGCAGGGGAACTGAGGAAGACAGAGAGGCTAGAGACAAATGGAGGGGAGGTAGGGAAGCAGAGGAACTGAGGAAGACAGAGGCTAGGAGGCAGGGGAATGAGGAAGACAGGGAGGTAGGAGAGGTAAAATTAGGGAGGGTGGGGGAGGGGAGGCAGGGGAATTGGAGAGACAGGGAGGGGAGGTAGGGAATGGGAGGAAGGGGAGGCTAGGGAGGAGGGGAACTGAGGGGAGGTGAGGAGGCAAGGAGGCAGGGGAATGGAGGAAGACAGGAGGCTAGGAGGCAGGGAAACTGAGGAGGCAGAGGGAGAAGTAGGAAGCAGGAGAATGGAGGGGAGGTAGGGAGGCTAGGAGGCAGGGAACTGAGGAGGCAGGAGCCAGGAGGCAGGAACTGGAGAAGGGAGGCTAGGGAGGCAGGGGAAACTGAGGGAGGCAGGAGGCTAGAGGCAAGGAATGAGGGAGGCAGGGGACAGCTAGGAGGCAGGGGAACTGAGGGAAGGTAGGCAGGGGAGGCAGGGAACTGAGGGAGGCAGGGAGGCAGAGGCAGGGGAACTGAGGGGAGGCAGGGGAGAAGGAAGGCAGGGGAACTGAGGAAGATAGGGAGAAGCAGAGGCAGGGGAACTGGGGGAGGCAGGGGAGGCAGAGGCAAGAGAACTGAGGGGAGGCAGGGAGGCCAGGCAGGGGAACTGAGGGAGGCAGGGAGGCTGAGGAGGCAGGGGAACTGAGAAGGCAGGAGGCAGGGAGGTAGGAATGAGGGAGGCAGGGAGGCAGGGAGGTAAACTGAGGAAGACAGGGACTAGAGGCAGAGGAACTGAGGAGGCAGGAGCAGAGCAGGGGAAACTGGGGAGGCAGGGGAGGCTAGGAGGCAGGGAGGCTAGGAGGCAAAACTGGAGGAAGGCAGAGGCTAGGGAGGCAGGGGAACTGGGAGGAGGCAGGGGAGGCAGGGAGGCAGGAACTGGAGGAAGACAGGGAAGGAGGTAGAGAACTGGGGAGGCAGGAGGCTAGGGAGGCAGAACTGGGGAGGGAAAAGAGGCAGGGACTGAGGGAGGCAGGAGGCTAGAGCAGGGAATGGAGAAGACAGAGGCTAGGGAGGCAGGGGCTGAGGAAGACAGGGAGGCAAGAGGCAGAACTGAGGGAGGGAAGGTAGGAGGCAGGGAAACTGAGAGGGAGGGGAGGTTAGGAGGCAGGAACTGAGGAAGACAGGGGGCCAGGGAGGCAGGGAACTGAGGAAGACAGGAGGCTGGAGAGGCAGGGGAACTGAGGGAGGGCAGAGGAGGCTAGGAGGCAGGGGAACTGAGAAGACAGGGAGGCAGGAGGCAGGGGAACTGAGGAAGACAGAGGAAGGGAGAGCAGGGAACTGAGGGAGGCAAGGAGGCAGAGGCAGGGAAACTGGAGGAACAGGGAGGAGTAGGAGGCAGAACTGAGGAAGGTGGGGAAGGTAGGGAGGGGGAACTGAGGGAGGCGAGGAGGCAAGAGGCAGGGGAACGAGGAAGACAGGGAGGCTAGAGACAGGGAACTGAGGGAGGCAGGGAAGAAGCAGGGAGAACTGAGGAGGTGGGGAGGCAGAGGCAGAACTGAGGAGGCAGGGAGGCCAGAAGGGGGGAACTGAGGAAGATAGGCAGGGGAGGCAGGGGAACTAAGGAGGCAGGAGGCTAGGAGGCAAGGAAACTGAGGGAGGCAGGGAGGCTAGAGGTAGGGGGAACTGAGGAGGCAAAGGCTAGGAGGCAGGGGAACTGAGGGAGGCAGGAGGCAGGAGAACTGAGGGAGGCAGGGAGGTCAGAAGGCAGGGGAATGAGGAAGATAGGAAGGCAGGAGGCAGGGGAACTAAGGGAGGCAGGGAGGCAGAGGCAGGAACTGAGGGGAGGGGGAGGCAGGGAAGCAGGGGAACTGAGGGAGGCAGGGAGGCTGGGGAGGGGGAACAGGAAGGCAGGAGGCTAGGAGAGGCAGGGGAACTGAGGGGAGGTAGGGAGGCTAGGGAGGGGAACTGAGGAAGACAGGGACGAGGAGGCAGAGAACTGAGGGAGGTAGGGAGGCAGAGGCAGGAACTGGGGAGAAGGGGAGGCTAGGGAGGAGGGAGGCAGGAGGGAACTGAGGAAGGCAGGAGGCAGAGCAGGGGAACAGGAGGCAGGGAGGCTAGGAGGCAGGGGAAACTGAGGAAGACAGGGACCAGGAGCAGAGGAAATGGAGAGAGGCAGGGGAAAGGAGGCAGGGGAACTGGGGAGGCGGGAAGGCTAGGAGGCAGGGGAACTGAGGGAGGCAGGGAGGCTAGGGAGGCAGGGGAAATTGGAGGAAGACAGGGAGGCTAGAGGGGAACTGAGAGACAGGAGAGGAACTGAGGGAGGTGGGAAGGCTAGGGAGGCAGGGAATGGAGGA
Organism: Homarus americanus; assembly: GCF_018991925.1. Lineage (NCBI taxonomy): Eukaryota > Metazoa > Arthropoda > Malacostraca > Decapoda > Nephropidae > Homarus > Homarus americanus. Next base: position 3,876,017 of record NW_024719665.1, on the reverse strand, counting down.
AGACAGGGGCAGGGAGGCAGGGGAGAAGGGAGAGGAACTGAGGAGGCGAGGGGAGGCTAGAGGCAGGGGAACTGAGGAAGACAGGGAGGCTAGGAGAAAGGGAACTGAGGAAGCAGGAGGCTAGGAGGGGAAACTGGAGGAGGCGGAAGGGGGAGGCAGGAACTGGAGGAAGACAGGAGGCTAGGAGCAGGGAGGCTGGGAGCAAAACTGAGGGAGGAGGAGGCAGGGGAGGCAGAACTGAGGAAGACAGGGGAGGCTAGGGAGGCAGGGGAACTGAGGAAGACAGGGAGGCTAGGGAGGCAGAGGAACTGAGGGGAGGCAGGGAGGCAGAGGTAGGGGAACTTGGAGAAGACAGGGAGGCTAGAGGCAGGGGAAACTGAGAAGACAGGGAGTAAGTAGAGGCAGGGAAACTGGAGGAAGACAGAGGCTAGGAGGCAGGGAACAGGAGGAAGGTGGGGAGGCTAGGGAGGAACTGAGGGAAGACAGGGAGGTTAGGAGGCAGGGAGGTGGGAGGCAGGGAGCTAGAGGCAGGGAACTGGAGGGAGGCGAGGAGGCTAGGATGCAGGAAATTGAGGAAGACAGGGAGGCTAGGGAGGCAGGGGAACCTGAGGAAGACAGGGCTAGGGAGGCAAGGGGAACTGGGAGGAAGACAGGGAGGCAGAGGCAGGGAACTGAGGAAGACAGGGAGGTTAGGGAGGCAGGAACTGAGGAAGAGGGGAGAAGTAGGGGAGGCAGGGGAACTGAGGAAGACAGGAGGCAAGGAGGTAGGAACTGAGGGAAGACAGGGAGGCTAGGAGGGGAATGGAGAACAGGGGAGGCTAGGGAGGGAAATGGGAGGGAGGGGGGAGGCTAAGGAGTAGGGGGAACTGAGGAGGTGGGAGAGCAAGGAGGGGAGGGGGAACTGAGGGAATACTGAGAAGGGGAGAGGGATTTGAGGAAGACAAGCATGGTAGAAGGCAGGGGAACTGCAGAAGAGGGCATGGTAGGAGACAGAGGAACTGAGGGAGGCAGGAGGCCAGGGAGGCAGAGGAACTGAGGAGGGAGGCTAGGAGGCAGGAACTGAGGGAGCGAGGAGGCTGGGACAGGGAACTGAGACAGGGGACAGGGGCAGGGAACTGAGGAGGCAGGGGAGCTAGGAGGCAGAGGGAAGACAGGGAGGCTGGGAGGCAGGAGACTGAGGAAGACAGGGGAGAGCTGGGAGGCAGGGGAAACTGAGAGGCAGGGAGGTAGGGAGGCAGGGGAACTGAGGAAGACAGAGGGGAGGCTGGAGGCAGGGAACTGAGGGGAAGACAGGGAGGCCTAGGAGGCAGGGAACTGAGGAGGCGGGAGGCTAGGAGGCAGGGGAACTGGGAGGCGGGAGGCCAGAGGCAGGGGAACTGAGGGAGGCGAGGGGCTAGAGGAGCAGGAACTGAGGGAAGACGAGGAGGCTAGAGCAGGGAACTGAGGAAGACAAGCATGGGAAGGCAGGGAACTGAGGAAGTCAGGCATTGGGAGACAGAGACAGGGAGGCAGGAGGTAGGGGCAGAGGAACTGAGGGAGGCAGGGGAGGCTAGGAGGCAGGAAGCTAGGAAGCAGGGGGAACTGAGGGACAGGGAGGCTGAGAGGCAGGGGAACTGGGGAGGCAGGGAGGCTGGAAGCAGGAGGGAACTGAGGGAGGCAGGAGGCCAGGAGGCAGAGGAACTGAGGGAGGCAGGAGGCCAGAAGGCAGGAACTGAGGAAGTGAGGGAGGCTGGAGGGCAGGGAAACTAAGGGAGGCAGGGAGGCTAGGAGGCAAGGGGAGACTGAGGGGAGGCAGGGAGGCAGGAGGCAGGGGGAACTGGGGGAGGCAGGGGCCAGGAGGCAGGGGAACTGAGGGAGGCAGGAGGCCAGGAGACAGGAGATTGGGGGAGGGAGGCTGAGGCAGGGAACTAGGGAGAGACAAAAGGGCTGAGGCAGGGGAACTGAGGGGAGCAGGAACTGAGGAAGACAGGGGACCAGGAGGCAGAGACTGGGGGAGGCAGAGAGGCTAGGAGGCAGGGAACTGGGGGAGGCGGGAGGCTGGGAGGCAGGAGACTGAGGGCAGGAGGCCAGGAGGCAGAGAACTAAGAGGCAGAGGGGCCAGGAGGCAGAACTGGGGAGGCAGGGAGGCCAGGAGGCAGGAACTGAGGGAAGACAGGGAGGAGGCCAGGAGGCAGGGGAACTGAGGGGGCAGGGGCCAGGAGGCAGGGGAACTGAGGGAGGCAGAGGGGGGGGAGGCTAGGAGGCAGGGAACTCAGGGGAGGCAGGGAGGCCAGGAGGCAGAACTGGGGGAGGCAGGAGTCAGGAGGCAGGGAACTGAGGCACTGGAGGCTAGGGAGGCAGAGACTGAGGAGGCAGGGGAGGGCTAGGAGGCAGGGAAACTGAGGGGAGGCAGGGGAGGCTGGGAGGCGGGGAGCTGCAGGCATGGGGCCAGGAGCAGGGAGACTGAGGAGGCAGGGGAGGCCTGGGAGGCAGAGACTGAGGGAGTCAGGGGGAGGCTGGGAGAACCAAGGGGCAGGGGGAGGCAGGGAGGCCAGAAGGCAGGGGAACTGGGGGAGGCTAGGAGGAAGGAACCAGGGGAGACAGGGGAGGCTAGGAGGCATGAGACTGAGGAGACGGGAGGATGGGAGGCAGGAACTGAGGGAGGCGGGAGGCTGGGAGGCGGGAGGTGAGGAGGCAGGAGGCTAGGAGGCAGGGGAACTGAGGGAGGCAGGGGAGGCTATGAGGCAGGGAACTGAGGAAGACAGGAAGGCTAGGAGGCAGGGGAACTGAGGAAGGCAGGGGAGGCTAGGAGGCAGGGGAACTGAGGAAGACAGGGTGGCTAGGAGGCAGGGGAACTGAGGGAAGACATGGGCTAGGAGGCAGAGACTGAGGGAGACAGAGGGCTAGGAGCAGGAACTGGGAGGCAGGGAGGCTAGGAGGCAGGGGACTGAGGAAGACTGAAGGCTAGGAGGCAGGTGATCTGAGAAAGACAAGCATGGTGAAGGCAGGGGAACTCAGGAAGTCAGGCATGGTGGGAGGCAGAGGCAGGGGAGGCAGGAGGCTGGGAGGCAGAGGAACTGAGGGAGGCAGGGAGGCTAGGAGGCAGAGGAACTGAGGGGAGGCAGGAGGCTAGGCAGCAGAGGAACTGAGGGAGGCAGGGAGGCTAGGAGGCAGAGGAACTGACGGAGACAGGTAGGGGAGGGGAGCAGGGAACTGAGGGAGGCAGGGAGGCTAGGAAGCAGAACTGAGGGAGGCAGGGAGGCCAGGAGGCAGGGGAACTGAGGGAGGCAGGGAGGCCAGAGGCGGGAAACTAGAGAATGGGGAGGCTAGGGCAGGGAACTAAGGGAGGCAGGAGGCTAGGAAGAAGGGAACTGAGGGAGGCAGGGAGGCCAGGAGGCAGGGAACTGAGGAAGGCAGGGGAAGCTAGGGAGGCAGGGAACTGAGGGAAGACAGGGAGGCTAGGAGGCAGGGGAACTGAGAGAGGACAGGGAGGCCAGGAGGCAGGGACAGGGGAGGCAGGGAAGCTAGGGAGCAGGAAACTGAGGGAGGCAGGGGAGAAGCTAGGAGGCAGGGGAACTGAGGGAGACAGGGGCCAGGAGGCGGGAACTGAGGCGGGGAAGCTAGGAGCAGGGGAACTGAGGGAGGCGGGGAGGCTAGGAGGCAGGGACTGGGGAAGACAGGGGGCTAGGAGGCAGGGAACTGAGAAGCAGGGGAAGCTGGGAGGCAGGGGACTGAGGGAGGCAGGGAGGCTGGGAGGCAGGAACTGAGGAGACAGGGGGGCTAGGAGGCAGGGAGGCTGGGAGGCAGAGACTGAGGAGGCGAGGCTAGGAGCAGGGGAACTGGAGTAAGACAGGGGAGGCTAGGAGGCATGGGAACTGGAGAAAGACAGGGAGGCTAGGAGGCAGGAACTGAGGGAACGCGGGGAGGCTGGAGGCAGGGACTGAGGGAGGCGAGGCTAGGGAGGCAGGGAACTGAGGGAGAGGAGGAGAGGCCAGGAGGCAGGGACTAGGGGAAGCAAGGAGGCCAGGAGGCAGGGAACTGAGGGAGGCAGGAGGCCAGGAGGGAGAGACTGAGGAAGATAGGGAGGATAGGGTGGGGAGGAACTGAGGGAGGCGGGAGGCTAGGAGGCAGGAGACTGAGGAGGCAGGAGACCAGGGGCAGGGAACTGAGGGAGGCACACAGTTTGGAACATCGGCGGCTTCCTGCTGCTGGTCTCTTCGTGGATTATTATTGCTGGCACCTTGGCCTACGAATTGAGCCACGGCGGCTTCCTGCCGCCGGTCCCCATCGTGGATTATTACCGGCGCCAACTATCCTGATACTTCGGGGCCTTGGTACTGCTTCTGCTGCTGTTTCTGTTGCTGTCTTGCGGTTGTGGTTGCTGGTTATTTCTCTGTTGCATGGGTGGGTTCGGTGGCTGTTTCTGTGAGGTTGTTGACTTTGTTTGTTACCTGCCGACTCCTGTTCGACCACCGCCTCCGAGTGTGGTACCAAAGCGCTGAAATGAGTCAGTTGCTTGCCATTTCCTTCGACGTCTCAACTCCATTGGCCTGATTTGAGCCACAAGTTCAGGAGGACAAGACCTTTCAAACTGCGAGCGTACCATTAAGTCTATAACCCCTTCCATGGACGTGGGGGTTTATCTTACTCATCCATTGAGCCACATAGTCTTAAACGTTCCCGGAACTATGCAGCCGTTTCATTTTCTTCACATTGCCCTGTTGAACTGATGCCTGGCCTGCTCAGTAGTCAGCCCATATGCCCGCAGCAGTGCAGACTTCATATCAGGAATTTATTTTCAGGACGCTCTAGTCGTCGAAGAATCCCTAAAGCTTTCCCCATCAAATAAGCTCGGGACTCAAATTCCTATGCTGTCATCAGCTCGTGGATGCTGCGAGATGCTCAAACCGGATATGTACATTTCCATGGATTCGCCCTCCTTAAAGGTGGGCATCTGGGAAATTTCCTATAAGTGACGTTTGAGTGGGAATTCCTGACGGAGAAAATTTTGGTTCCTTTCAGCTTAAGGCCAGTTGGAACGCCCGTTCCCTCTGTCTCTCTTCTCGTTCAGCTTCTTTTCTTCCTTCTGAAAAGTCTAGCTGGGCTAGAGTTGTTCATGCTCGCTTCCTTGTCTTCTCTCTCCAGCAGCCTTGTCTTCTCTCTCCTCAGCCTTCTCCATGTATGCAACCGCCTCAGCCCCTCAGCCCGAGGTCACGTGTCCTCAAAGCCGCTGCACGAGCTGACATTGTAGGTGTGGGCGATATTGTGCAAATATCCACGGTCTGTGTCCCTGTTCGGGCGCCAATTGTTACGTTTTAAATGCAGGAAAGAGGTTTTCTCACCGTAGAACTCAGATACCTTCACACTGGTTACTCACCCAGGAGATTATGGTGTATCACTATGTAGAATTTCACTCTGCTTCCGGCATAAAATACGTTGTGTACTTGATAATTAATTGATGATTTAATGAATTCCATTAATTTCCAACATCCATCTAAGTTGTTGGGTATACTTTGTCATAACCAAATAGTCATTACCTTTGGTAATAATAATAGAAAGATCACAGATACGGGCAGATCATTGCACTTACGTTTATTTGGCACAATTCTATCACTGGACTTATAATTTGCATGGATAGGTCAGTAACTCACATTCACGCCACAGTACCGTAAGTTATAAGGGAGAGTTTGTCAAACTGAAGAATTAATCGTTTAGATCTATTAGGCCGGCCTGGAGTGCTCTTGTAGCAACAGGCCCTCACCATTGATCACTTCCATTACAGGATGTGTTAACTTGTCGCTGGACTAAACAACAATCTCGGGGATTTGCACACACAGACTCGTAGCACTGGTAGGACTGTATGGCCCCTGTTCTAAATCCGCGGAGCAGGAGTTCTTCTATAACCCAAGGTCTAAAACCCACTGGCTAAAATGTGGTTTTGAGGCGTGAGATGACCCTTATTGGCTGGCCAGGTACCTTATCACTACCTAAATAAACATTTGGGATGGGTTATGCGGGAGGCCCAGCGCAACCCATGACAATCACCCCTACTAAGAAAAAAAATTTCTTTGGAGAATAAATTTTTAGCACCTGTATTACAATCAAAAGAATGCCTAGCCCAGACAACAAACCACAAAAACATTAACCAACACACCACCACAACAACAACAAACACCCAACAACAACATTAACCAACACACCACCACAACAACAACAACAACATTAACCAACACACCACCACAACAACAACAAACACCCAACAACAACATTAACCAACACACCACCACACAACAACAACAACAACATTAACCAACACACCACCCAACAACAACAACAAACACCCAACAACAACATTAACCAACACACCACCACAACAACAACAAACACAACAACAACATTAACCAACACACCACCACAACAACAACAAACAACAACAACAACATTAACCAACACACCACCACAACAACAACAACAACAACATTAACCAACACACCACCACAACAACAACAAACACCCAACAACAATAACCAACACACCACCACAACAACAACAAACACCAACAACAACATTAACCAACACACCACCACAACAACAACAAACACCCAACAACAACGTTAACCAACACACCACCACAACAAACAACAAACACACAACAACAACATTAACCAACACACCACCACAACAACAACAACAACATTAACCAACACACCACCACAACAACAACAACAACAACAACATTAACCAACCCACAACAACACAACAAACCAACACACCACACACAACAAACACCAACAACAACATTAACCAACACACCACCACAAAAAATAACAAACACACAACAACAACAACATTAACCAACACACCACCACAACAACAACAAAACACACAACAAACAACATTAACCAAACACACCACCAACAACAACAAACACCCAACAACAAACAACAACACACACCACAACAACAACAACAAACACCCAACAACAACATTAACCAACACCACCACAACAACAACAACAAACACCAACAACATTAACCAACACACCACCACAACAAAACAACAAACACCCAACAACAACATTAACCAACACACCACCACAACAACAACAACAAACACCCAACAACAACATTAACCAACACACCACCACAACAACAACAACAAACACCCAACAACAACATTAACCAACACACAACAACAACAACAAACACCCAACAACAACATTAACCAACACACCACCACAACAACAACAACAAACACCCAACAACAACATTAACCAACACACCACCACAACAACAACAACAAACACCCAACAACAACATTAACCAACACACCACCACAACAAACAACAAAACACACAACAACGACATTAACCAACACACCACCACAACAACAACAAACACACAACAACGACATAACCAACACACCACCACAACAACAAAACACACAACAACGACATTAACCAACACACCACCACAACAACAACAACAACAAACACACAACAACGACATAACCAACACACCACCACAACAACAACAACAAACACACAACAACAACATTAACCAACACACCACCACAACAACAACAAAACACCCAACAACAACATTAACCAACACATCACCACAACAACAACAACAACAACATTAACACAACACATCACCACAACAACAACAAATAACACAACCAACACACCACCACAACAACAACAACAAACACACAACAACAACAACAAATAGTTAACCAACACACCACCATAACAACAACAAACACACAACAACAACAACAACAACAACATTAACCAACACACCACCACAACAACAACAAACACACAACAACAACAACAACAACAACATTAACCAACACACAACAACAACAACAACAACAACATTAACCAACACACCACCACAACAATAACAAACACACAACAACAACATTAACCAACACACCACCACTACAACAACAAACACCCAACAACAACAACACACCACCACAACAACAACAAACACCCAACAACAACATTAACCAACACATCACCACAACAACAACAACAACAACAACATTAACCAACACATCACCACAACAACAACAACAACAACATTAACCAACACACCACCACAACAACAAACACACAACAACATTAACCAACACACACCACAACAACAACAACAACAACATTAACCAACACATCACCCACAAACAACACACAACAACAACAACAAACACACAGCAACAACAACAACAAACACACAACAACAACATTAACCACCACAGCACCACAACAACAAACACACAAAAATAACATTAACCAACACACAACATCAACAAACACACAACAACAACAACATTAACCAACACACAACAACAACAACAACATTAACCAACACACAACAACAACAACAACATTAACCAACACACAACAACAACAACAAACACACAACAACAACATTAACCACCACAGCACCACAACAACAAACACACAACAATAACATTAACCAACACACAACATCAACATTAACAAACACAAACAACAACAACATTAACCAACACACAACAACAACAACAACATTAACCAACACACAACAACAACAACAACATTAACCAACACACAACAACAACAACAAACACACAACAACAACAACAACAACAAACACACAACAACAGCAACAACAAACACACTATAACAACATGAACAACACAACAACAACATTAACCAACACACCACCACAACAACAAACACACACAACAACAACATTAACCAACACACCACCACAACAACAACAAACACACAACAACAACATTAACCAACACACAATAACAACATTAACCAACACATCACCACAGCAACAACAACAACAACATTAACCAACACATCACCACAACAACAACAACAACAACATTAACCAACACACCACCACAACAACAACAAACACACAACAACGACATTAACCAACACACACCACAACAACAACAAACACACAACAACGAACATTAACCAACACACCACCACAACAACAACAAACACCCAACAACAACATTAACCAACACACCACCACAACAACAACAACAAACACCCAACAACAACATTAACCAACACACCACCACAACAACAACAAACACCCAACAACAACATTACCACCACCACAACAACAACAACAAACACCCAACAACAACATTAACCAACACACCACACACAACAACAACAAACACACAACACATTAACCAACACACCACCACAACAACATTAACCAACACACCACCACAACAACAACAACAAACACCCAACAACAACATTAACCAACACACCACACAACAACAACAAACACACAACAACGACATTAACCAACACACCACCACAACAACAACAAACAACAACAACATTAACCAACACATCACCACAACAACAACAACAACAACATTAACCAACACATCACCACAACAACAACAAACACACAGCAACAACAACAACAACATTAACCAACACACCACCACAACAACAACAAACAAACACACAACAACAACAACAACAACAACAACAACATTAACCAACACACCACCATAACAACAACAAACACACAACAACAACAACAACATTAACCAACACACCACCACAACAACAACAAACACACCAACACAACAACAACATTAACCAACACACAACAACAACAACAACAACATTAACCAACACACCACCACAACAATAACAAAACACACAACAACAACATTAACCAACACACCACCACTACAACAACAAACACCCAACAACAACATTAACCAACACACCACCACAACAACAACAAACACCCAACAACAACATTAACCAACACATCACCACAACAACAACAACAACAACATTAACCAACACATCACCACAACAACAACAACAACAACATTAACCAACACACCACCACAACAACAACAAACACACAACAACAACATTAACCAACACACCACCACAACAACAACAACAACATTAACCAACACACCACCACAACAACAACAAACACACAACAACAACATTAACCAACACACCACCACACAACAACAAACACACAACAACATTAACCAACACACCACCACAACAAAAAACAACAACAACATTAACCAACACATCACCACAACAACACACAACAACAACAACAACAAACACACACAACAACAACAACAAACACACAACAAACATTAACCAACACACCACCACAACAACAACAAACAACACATTAACCAACACACCACCACAACAAAACAACATTAACCAACACACCACCACAACAACAACAACAAACACCCAACAACAACATTAACCAACACACCAACACAACAACAACAAACACACAACAACAACATTAACCAACACACCACCACAACAACAACAAACACCCAACACACCAACACACCACCAACAACAACAACAACAACAACATTAACCAACACATCACCACAACAACAACAACAACAACATTAACCAACACATCACCACAACAACAACAACAAACACACAGCAACAACAACAACAACATTAACCAACACACCACCACAACAACAAATAAACAAACACACAACAACAACAACAACAACAACAACATTAACCAACACACCACCATAACAACAACAAACACACAACAACAACAACAACAACAAACATTAACCAACACACCACCACAACAACAAACAAACACACAACAACACAACAACAACAACATTAACCAACACACAACAACAACAACAACAACATTAACCAACACACCACCACAACAATAACAAACACACAACAACAACATTAACCAACACACCACCACTACAACAACAAACACCCACAACAACATTAACCAAACACACAACAACAACAAACACCAACAACAACATTAACCAACACATCACCACAACAACAACAACAACAACAACATTAACCAACACATCACCACAACAACAACAACAACAACATTAACCAACACACCACCACAACAACAACAAACACACAACAACAACATTAACCAACACACCACCACAACAACAACAACAACAAACATTAACCAACACACCACCACAACAACAACAACAAACACACAACAACAACATTAACCAACACACCACCACAACAACAAACACACAACAACAACATTAACCAACACACCACACCACAACAACAACAACAACATTAACCAACACACCACCACAACAAACACACAACAACAATAACAACAAACACACAGCAACAACAACAACAAACACACAACAACAACATTAACCACCACAGCACCACAACAACAACACACAACAATAACATTAACCAACACACAACATCAACAAACACACAACAACAACAACATTAACCAACACACAACAACAACAACAACAACATTAACCAACACACAACAACAACAACAACATAACCAACACACAACAACAACAAACACACAACAACAACATTAACCACCACAGCACCACAACAACAAACACACAACAATAACATTAACCAACACACAACATCAACATTAACAAAACAACAACAACAACAACATTAACCAACACACAACAACAACAACAACATTAACCAACACACAACAACAACAACAACATTAACCAACACACAACAACAACAACAAACACACAACAACAACAACAACAACAAACACACAACAACAGCAACAACAAACACACTATAACAACATGAACAAACACACAACAACAACATTAACCAACACACCACCACAACAACAAACACACAACAACAACATTAACCAACACACCACCACAACAACAACAACAAACACACAACAACAACATTAACCAACACACAATAACAACATTAACCAACAACAACAACAAACACACCACTACAACAACAACAAACACACAACAACAACATTAACCAACACACAACAACAACATTAACCAACACACAACAACAACATTAACCAACACACCACCACAATAACAAACCCACTACAACAACAACAGCAAACACACAACAACAACATTAACCAACACACATCAAGAGCTGTCATATTCACAGGCTGGTGTTTAATATTCAGTTGGCTTCAATATATCAATTATTTTTGTAAGGGTTGTTCTGTGGTCACTCTCCTATACTGTTACCTATTTACTCTACTATTCGTCTGGCGTTCTGTGTTGTTTTATGGTAATGTGGAGTAGAAATGAACAACAGAAATAAGTAAATAATAATAATAATAATAATAATAATAATAATAATAATAATAATAATAATAATAATAATAATAAAAACAAATAATAAGTAAAATTCGTATCAAATCTAACCCGTCACGAGTCATAACTGTCACTTACAAAAAGATCTTCACTATTGTTATTATGGTTACTCTGTTCCAAATCAAATTAAATTTAAACCTTTACTGGTCATAGCAGTCACTCCTACCAGCATTAGTTCAGTCAACCGTTATAAAAATTCAAACCTTTACTCGCCATAACCGTCACTCCGACCAGCAAAACCGCAGTCAATCGTTATTCAGATTCAAATGAAATTCAAATCTTAACTGGTCATAACCGTCACTTCTTTAAACGCTGTTGTTTTGTTTCCGGGGTTAATAGTGGACAGTGAGTAAGAGGCGAGACAACACCCCCACACACTCGCTGATCCGTCCCTGACAAAGAACAAATAAAAACAGAGAACAAACACACCTGATCGTGTCGGAAGTGTGATATCAAACACATCTAGAAGGATTTGTGTGTGTGTGTGTGTGTGTCTGCTTCCTCTCGCTTTCAGTTACTGACGCTGGCTATCCCTCTGGCTATCCCTTGTGGTGAACAGGGAAGCAACTTGCATAAGTTTTCCCCTGCCAGTACACAGCCTCTTCACCATCGAGACTCCTGCTGTGCCTCCTCGTGGTAACTCGCGGTAACTGGGTGCCTCGTGGACGCAAGCTTGAACAGTAGGGGATTTCGGAGCAGCAGTGGGCCCCAGAGGGACGGCACATAGACACAGTGACATGTAGACACGTCTTGGCGCCTACCAACCACTGCCCCGCTGCCTTGCGGATTAACCTTGGTAGGTACAGTCTCGTTCAAAATTCTTCGAACACTGCTAGAGACAGCTGGCAACTCAAGGCCATTTGTTTACTACAATACGAAGTAAAATTATGAATGAATGTAAAAGCCCCCTTGGGGTCTTCTGATCACAATCTTATTTCTATTAAATCAAACTGGGCACGACCACCTCCCCCACCACCCTCTAAACGTCAACTATGGTACTATGGCAAACTAGAAATCCTTGCTAGAATTCTTCTTCGACTTTCCCTTGGATGAATTTTGCTTTTCCACTCGGGACGCCTCGGTATGTGCTGACAGCATTGCTGGGGTTATGCAGGGTGGTATGAGTGCATTTATCCCATCTTCTACCAAAACTTTCACTTTACAATCATGGTTTGATCGCTCCTGTTCTCTTGCATGCAGGGAGAGAGAAAGGGCACATCAACCTGAAAACTATCTCCTCCTATAACCTACTCCTCTTTCATTACTTCTAGGAATCGTTGTAAGGCCTTCGTAGGGCCAAGCGGAATTTTATAAAAAGAAAGACCGCTGTCCTGACTAACTCTTCTTCTAGTAAATCCTTCTGGTTCTTAACCAAAAGCATCTGTAATAACTTCTGCACTCCCTCTTTTCCTCCTCTTTTCCGACCTCATAACTCTATAGCCAACTCTCCCCCTGATAACCCCAATCTCTTTGGCACCTTATTCTCCTCTAACTCCACCTTAGACGATTCCCACTCTATCCCTCCTACCCCTGCACCTCCTACTGAACCTATGCACTTTCCTATAATCTCCACTCGTAGGGTTGCTGGTGTGTTATCCAGGTTGGATGTGAGTAAGGCGCATGGACCGGACGGAATACCCTCCTGTGTTCTGAAGGGGTGTGCTTAAGTTCTGGCCCCTGTGCTTGCTCGCCTCTTTCGCCTTTGCTTCAAAACCCAAACTCTTCCTTCTTCTTGGAAGCATGCCTCGGTTCAGCCCATCCCGAAGAAGAGTGACCATTCAAATCCCTCTAACAATCGCCCCATTGGCCTAACTTTATCCCTCTCTAAGGTTTTCGAAACCATCTTGAACTCTCATTTTCTCCGTCACCTAGAACGCCATTCTCTTTTGTCGGATCACCAGTATGGCTTTCGCCAGGTGAGATCTACTGGCGATCTGCTCTCCTACTGCACCCATCTTTGGTCATCCTCTCTTAAAGATTATGGGAAACTTTCGTCGTGGCCCTCGACATCTCCAAAGCATTTGACAGGGTATGGCACAAGTCTTTGCTTTCTAAACTTCCCTCTTATGGCTTCTGTCCCCCCACTTTGTTCTCTAATTTCTAGCTTCCTTGAGAACCGATCCATGGCAGTTGTTGTCGAGGGATCGCTCTCTCGCTCTTTCTCTACCAATAGTGGTGTCCCACAGGGTTCTGTTCTTTCACCTACTCTCTTCCTTCTTTTTATCAATGATTTACTTGACAACACGACTAATTCTATCCATTATTACGCTGATGATTCTACTCTTCACTCTTCTTCACATTTTCCCCTTCCCCCTAATTGTCAAACTAGATGTTTCTAGAGCTGATATCATTACATCTGCCAATGCGGATCTGTGTACAGTAGCATCTCCGAATGAGGAGGTAGAAACTTGGTTAAATTCAATAGTAATAAAACACAGTACTTACCTATTACACTTACCAAATTAGATAATCTCTCACCAATCACATTTCAGGACACAATCATTCTGCCAAATTCTAAAATAGACATGCTAGGCCTCACCATTTCCTCTATGTCATGGAAGCCACACATCCTTAACATTGCTAAAGCTGCCTCCCGAAAGCTGGGAATGCTGTACAGATGCCATAGCTACTTAACTCCTGAGCAGTTGCTTCAAGTATATAAGAGATTCATTCGTCCTAACTTGGAGTACTGCTCTCATATCTGTGGTGGCTCTACTTCTGTCCAACTGTTAGATAGGGTGGAATCAAAGGCATTTCGTCTTATTAACTCTCCTCCTTTAGTTGATAATTTTTCTTCCCTTTCTCTCCGTTGCAATGTTGCTTCACTCTCTCTCTTTTACAAGTACTTTAACGGGCATGTTCGGTGGATTTGGCAGCTTCTGTACCGCCGGTAAGACCGTGGGCTGGTAACACACATCTTGCCCGCGGTGCCCACCGTTTCTCTGTGGATATCAGTCACACTAAAATAACCCGTTATAGTACATCCTTCTTTCCTCACACAGCCAAACTGTGGAATTCTCTGCCTTCTTCTGTGTTTCCATACTCATACAATCTGTCTCACTTCAAAAAGCTGGTTTTCCGGCATCTTCTTGGTGTAGATTAATATATCTTCTTCTTTTCTATTTTTAATTTCTTTTTACTCTTATTTTTTCGCCCCTTAGGCCCCGTTGTGGGTCGATGACCTGTGCCCGGGTGGGCTATTCCCCATAAAAAAAAGTAACCAATCACTTTTACCTTCATTCATAATTTTTACTACGTACTATAGTAAACAAACGGCCTTGAGTTGCCAGCTGTTTCCAGCAGTGTTCAAAGAATCTTGAACGAGACTGTACAAGGCTACAGGAGTAAACCCCAAACAAAAAAAATCTTCGGTGGAGCCTGGCAACAGGCAGACGTGTTTACAGAGCTCCAGTAAGACCCCGACGGCAGTATAGGCAGAACAGGTGACGTCACCGCCATGGAAACCCAGCAATTACACTGGTGGGTGAAGGCAATGCAAGATGGACAGGCTATTAAGGCGAAACCCAACAAACTGGGCTATCGGCAGTCCATTGCAACTCTCCCTCTCCCCAGTCGTTGCAACACTTGCACCACTGGATCAGGAAAAAGGAGAGTCAAAATGTGTGGTTGTAGCCTGCGCTTCTGTTTCGCCACATAAATCAACTCGGGCGCAACCATCATCCAGTTCACATACTTTTCATCACAATCAAAACCCCTATACTCCCAAAAGTCTTGGGACGGACGAGTGGTGACGGGGACAGACAGAGATAACTGCCGGGAGTTTCTACTCACAACTCTGCACATGGGCGGCATAGAAAAGATAGTCGTTTATGCACTGGGACCTAGGCAGCATTGCAATCCGATCCTGTCTGTGCAACTGGGCAGCTCTTTCGAGGAGCCACTCTGCTCACCCCACATGGGGAGGGGGCTAGAAAAGGTGCCCTAAACATAGCCAGCCTAAGGAACCAGCCTGACTGGGCAACCGCACCAGGTAAGGTCACCCTGATCCGGTCAAAAGCAGAATCATAATCACAGATCAAAACAAATACAAACTATACAACGCTTTGTGGTTGCTGCATGGAATATCAGGACCCTTCTACTTAGTGGACCAAATGAGCGTCCTGAAGAAAGAACCGTCCTTGTGGCAAAAGTGCTCTCTAGGTATAACATCGACAAAGCAGCCATCAGTGAGTCCCGGCTCCCAGACGAGGGTCGACTCACAGAACGGGGTCTGGCTATACCTTCTTCTGGAAGGGTAAGCCTGCTGCAGAGAGAAACTGCATTTGTGGAGTTGGCTTTGCTATTCTCCAATGCATCTTACATAGACTAACTGAAAAGCTTGTTGGAATCAATGAGCGTCTCATGACGCTCCGAGTCCCACTGAATCACTCACGTCATGCCATCTTCATTAATGCATACACCCTAACATTGGGTGCAAAGGATGACATCAAGGAGGCCTTTTATGCCGACATTGACAGAGTGCTAACCTATATTCCCAGAGAAGATAAGGTTGTGCTCCTAGGTGACATCAATGCCAGAGTTGGAAGAGATGCTGACATATGGCAGGGAACCATAGGGAGAAATGGAGTAGGCAAGTGTAATCCCAACGGCCTACTCCTCTTCAAAAACTGTGCTGTACACAACCTCACTATCACCAGTACCTTGTTTAGGCAGGCCGACAAGTTTAGGGGTTCATGGCAACACCCACGATCCAAACACTGACATCTCATTGACTACATCATTGTCAGAGAAAGAGATCGTCGAGATGTCCTCATCACCCGAGCCATCCTTGACTCAGACCACTGTGACACTTATCATCTGCTCGTCAAAGCCAAACTCTCACTTCACGTCGCCCCAAAATGGCGAAGACAACAAGCCTCCAGAAGAGGTTTAACACTAAGTGTCTGGAGGATCCAGCGATAGCACATGCTCTCGGAGAGCAACTCGAACATGGGCTGATAAATAACCCGACAACAAACAACCCAAATCCCTGTACCGAATGGGATATTCTCGACACTTTCATGACAAAAACTTGCCGAGAGACCCTCGGCCAGATCGAAAGAATACACGAGGATTGGTTTGATGAAAATGACTCGTAAATCAATGTACTCGTCGATGATAAATGTGATTCTTTAACTGACTGGCAGAACAACCCTCAGTCTTGGACCAAAGCTGATACCTTCCACAAGAAGAGAGGGCGGCCCAGTGCGAACTTTGCAATCTAAAGAACGAATGGTTGAAATATAAAGCGCGTGAAAAGTAAAAACTTGCAGATCTATATAAGATGTGCGAATTTATCAATTACAATAAAACATTTAATTCATCGCCATTGTGAGGCAACTCTATGATGGAATGAATGGCAGTGTCATGCACACTGGCACCCAGTCTGAATTCTTCCCCATCCAAACGGGGCTTAAATAAGGGTGTGTACTGGCACCAACTCTCCTTTCCATTTTCTTGGCTGCCTTCCTTAATCGTGTCAGCTCCAATTTAGCTGGCAGGGTGGACATCCAGTACCGGATGAAGGGACTTTTCAACACAAGACGACCTCACCTTTGTTGCTCACACTGAACGCGACCTACAGGAGATCCAGAACACCTATGCCGATGCGTATGCACACTTCGGCCTTGAAGTGAATGTATGTAAGACTTACGTTCTCTTTCAGTCTGTCCCTGGTTCAGCCACACATCCATCATCCATCCAGGTTAATGGTACTACCCCCTCTAATGTTATCAACTTCCAGTACATTTGGCTCCCACTTGTCCACACCGCGGACATCGATGAAGGGATTCAACATCGGATCAGGTGTGCATCTCAAGCCTTTGGCTGACTCCGTACCCGTGTCTTCAGCTGTAGGGAGCTGAAATTATCTACAAAGTTGAACGTATATCGAGCGGTGGCCCTCCTAACCCTGCTGTATAGCGAGACATGGGTCACAGACAGGAGGCACCTCAATGCACATGAAAACTTTCACCAACGTAGTCTACGTTCCATCCTCTGAGTTCGGTGGAAAGACAAAAGAACAAATGTCAATATTCTCGCTGACACCAACTGTAGGAGCATCGAGGCTACCATTATCCATGAACAACTACATTGGACTGGCCATGTTACCCGCATGGACGACAGTAGGCTGCCAAAGCAGCTACTTTACAGTCACCTAACGAATAGTAAACGTAACGCTGGCGGGGAACGGAAAAGGTATAAGGATAGTCTTAAGACAAACCAGAAAAAGTGCCAAATCGACCCCCTCACCTGGGAGACGATTACTCCACACCGTAACGCTTGGAGGAGCACCATACGAAAAGGTGTCATTACTTTCGAGTTAGCCAGACTGCATACCGAGGCAGACAAGCACCAGCGCCGGAACGACGCTGCTGCTGCCCCTCCAATACTAGATGTAGCCTTCCACACGTGTAACATCTGTGGCCGGCTCCGCCGTCCCGTATCGGCTTCTCGAATCACCCCAGAACTCACCAACGAAGGTGATATCTTTAAAAACTCATATCATTATATCATAGCTGGATGATCGTCATACTCGATTCCGAGTGACAGCAAAGTAGTAGTATGTGTGTAAGTGTGTGTAGATGTTGTGTGTAGCTGTTGTGTTTAAGTGTGTGTAGGTGTTGTGTGTAAGTGTATGTAGGTGTTGAGTGTAAGTGTGTGTAGGTGTTGTGTGTAAGTGTGTGTAGGTGTTGAGTGTAAGTGTGTGTAGGTGTTGCGTGAAAGTGTGTGCTAGTGTTTTCTGTAAGTGTTTGCGTAGGTGTTGTGTGTAAGTGTGTGTAGGTGCTGTGTGTAAGTGTGTGTAGGTGTTGTGTGTGTGTGTGTGTTGGGGGTGTTGTGTGTGTGAGTGTGGGTGTTGGGGGTGTTGTGTGTGTGTGTGTGTGTGTGTGTGTGTGTGTGTGTGTGTGTGTGTGTGTGTGTGTGTATGTCTATCTATCTATCTATCATTATAAAAACACAGTTCATTTCCTCTATTTATCTTCAATATACTGTATGTTAACACATAAAATAATAAATCGAGAGAAAAAATACAAAATTTAACGCTGGAAAAAAATAAATAAAAGATAATGCACGATTTAATGTGTACACACACGACCATGGTTATGCACATCAGCCTCTTATCTGACCTTGTCCCACTTCCCGTCATTACACTGCGCTCCAACACATTGTGGACCCCAACAAACTCCTCGGCGTCCCTATCGATAACAAAGTAAATTGTCAAATCTTCCAGTTTTCTTCTTCACCTCCTCTGTCTTCTCAAGTCCCTTGGAGTACCCGCGCCCGAGCTCCTCGGTGCTCCTTACTAAATGCCACAACGGAAAATTTTAGAAAAGGTGCAGCATAAGGCATCCAAAATTATTCTCTCCTCTTCCTACTCCACATATGAAGATGCGCTCAACACACTCACCTTCTCGGCTCTCTTTTATCATCACCACGACCTCATCTGCAAATTTGGGGAGAAGCTTCTGTACCATCCTCGACACCGGCTCCTGCTTCCACCCGAGATCCCACGTCCGCTCATTGCTGTTCAACCGCATCCAGCCCATACGACCACATACTGATCGCTATAAGAACAGCCCAGTTCCAACCTTTGTAAGAATAATAAAAAAAACTCGCAGTTAACCAGTGTTCACACCCAGCCAATCTTACTTTTGCACTATTACTATGTTGAAATTCCCTGTTGAGTGACCTTCCCCTTCCCTTGTTAGTATATATATTTGTACCACTTATGTTACTTGTATATTATTTGTTAATTAAGTAACCCATTCCCATATCCGTTGACAGTATATATTCAGCCTACTGAGCTGCCAAGTTTATTCAATAAACCGTTAATTATTATTACAATTATTATTACACAAACACACACACACACACACACACACACACACACACACACACACACTCCATAATTCCTTAAAGGCGAAAACAAACATACTTGATTAAGTCAACAAGGAATATAATCACCACAAGAGGTCAGAGATCCAGCAAACGACTTGATGAATACCTGAGAGGGCCACATCACCCCCCCCCCAAGAAGGTCACAGAAGGTCACTTACAGATTGGTATTGAATTAGTGATGATTTAACACACGAGGACCAAGATACGTTCACCATTGATCCTGATTTGATTAATTATTGGCTTCTTAACTTATTCTAAGGAAGGTAGGGTGTGGGTAGGTGAGGTAAGGAAGGTGAGGTGTGGGTAGGTGAGGTAAGGAAGGTGAGGTGTGGGTAGGTGAGGTAAGGAAGGTGAGGTGTGAGTAGGTGAGGTGTGGGTAGGTGAGGGGTAAGGAAGGTGAGGGGTGGGTGGGTGAGGTGAGGTGAGGGGTGGGTGGGTGAGGTAAGGAAGGTGAGGTGTGGGTAGGTGAGGTAAGGAAGGTGAGGTGGTGGGTGGGTAGGGAAGGTGAGGTGTGGGGTGGGTGGAGGTGGGGAGGTGTGGGTGGGTGGGTGAGGTGGTGTGGGGTGGGTGAGGGGTAAGGAAGGTGAGGTGTGGGTGGGTGGGGTGGGGAGGTGGGGAGGTGTGGGTGGGTGGGGTGGGGGGTGGGTGGGGTGGGTGAGGTGGGGGGTGGGGGTGGGTGGGTGGGGGTGGGGTGAGGTGGGTAGGTGGGAAGGAAGGTGGGGGTGTGGGTGGGTGGGGTGTGAGGTAAGGAAGGTGGGTGGTGGGTGGGTGAGGTAAGGAGGTGGAGGTGTGGGTAGGTGGGGGTAGGAAGGTGGGTGGTGGGTGAGGTGTGGGTGGGTGAGGTAAGGAAGGTGAGGTGTGGGTAGGTGGGGGGTGGGTGGGTGGTAGGTGAGGTAAGGAAGGTGAGGTGTGTAGGTGGAGGTGAAGGTGGGTGGGTAGGTGAGGTAAGGAAGGTGGGTGTGGGTAGGTGAGGTAAGGAAGGTGAGGTGGGTGGGTGAGGTGAGGTGGGGTGTGGGTGGGTGGTAAAGGGGTGGGGTGGGTGGGAGGTAAGGAAGGTGGGTGGGGGGGGGAGGGAAGGTGGGGTGTGGGTGGGTGAGGTAAGGAAGGTGGGTGTGGGTGGGTGAGGGTGGGAAGGTGGGAGGTGTGGGTGGGTGGGAAGGTAGGTGGGTGTGAAGGTGAGGGTGGGGTAGGTAGGTGGAAGGTGTGTGGGTGTGGTAAGGAAGGTGAGGTGGGGTGTGAGGTGTGGGGGTGAGGTGTAGGAAGGTGGTGGGGTAAGGAAGGTGGGTGTGAGGTAAGGAAGGTGAGGTGTGGGTAGGTGAGGTAAGGAAGGTGAGGTGTGGGTAGGTGAGGTTTTTATTTTCTACGGTTCAAATTATCCCTGACATAGATTGCTTCCCCACCTCCTTTCCTAATCTATCTATCAATAAGAAATAATTTGTAACCTTTAATTTGTTATTCGACAGGGAGCACACTCGAGTAAATTTATCCATGTTTCGGTGACTGCTATTATAACAACACTTTGATTTCATCCAATTTATTTATCATACTTCCACTGTTTGCATAGAAGACATTTAAGTTAGTCGTGATCTGTGAGTCCTCTCACTGTCGCATTTACGTCTTAACTCTCTGCCTAATTTAGCTTTATCATCAGTCCTAGCACGATTTCTCTGTAACCTTTCGTTTCGTTTACCCATGCCCACTGCAGTTTCCTCGATCCCAGTGCTCACATGTTACCCGAGCAGTTTAAAGACTTCGACATCTTTTGAGCCCCCTTCGAGAGAACCAGCAAGGATTGCCATCCCATCCCTAGATAAATGCACCCCATCCCAAGCATAAAGATCCCTTCTGCCATATAAGTTGTCCCAGTTGTCAATGAATGGGACTGATATTGACTTGCAATATCTGCCAGGACGACCATTGACGCCAACTGCCCTTGACAATCAATCACTGCCAACTCTCCTTCTTGGCAGGACACCACATATGATGGGGATTCCTCCTTTCATCCCAATCCGGTCAATAGTTGCCTTGAACTTATCAAGGAGCTCTTCACTCCTACACCATGAGCCAATATCATTGCCTTCTGCATTGAGGCAGATAATGGGTTTGTTCCCATTACCAGACATGATATTGTCCATCCTGTCTAATATCACTTACCCCAGCTCCTGGCAAACACACTCTCATCCTATTTTCGTCTTTAGTAAAGGACGCTCGATTTAGGTACCTTACCTGAGAATCTCCAACAATTAAGATTTTTGTGCCTTCCTTGTCAGCAGGCCCGTCCCTTAGTGGGGGCGAACAGGGGCGACCACCCAGCACTAGACCAAGTGACCTCGGACACATTACCTGTTGACAGGTTAATCTGACCTGACGGCTTACGCCACCATCGCAACCATTACCTTACCATCCATAGCGACGGTCCCATGGGGGTTGGTGGGGTCAGTCAGCCTCCACGTGTATATTTTGTGTAATATTCTCTGTCACTGTCATTACCAATTGAGAAGGACTCGTGATGAGCCGAAACTGTATTGGTGTTTAATATAAGTCTCCATGAAGTGTGCCTCGTAAGTGATCAGAGGCACGGGTAGTCCCCTATTGGAGGTTCACAGCGCCATAAGCTCGATGAACAGGCTTTGCGTGAAATATAACAAAGTCTAGGACTGCTTTTTGTGTCCTAGTGGTCTAGAGGCAGCGTTCCCCAGTCACACACATAAGATCGTGGGTTCGAATCCTGGTGGGGTGAGGTTGTTGATTATATGTAGAAGTCTGAGCGCTTTATGGGTTAATGAAATATATATGGAACCTCGTGTTTTGAAGCCGGATTTGGTAAAACGTTACTCTGATCACTTACGTGGCACGGGTAGTCTCCTATTGGAGGTTCACGGCGCCATAAGCTCGATGAACAGGTTTTGTGTGAAATATAACAAAGTCTAGGACTGCTTTTAGTGTCCTAGTGGTCTAGAGGTAGCGTTCCTCGGTCACACACATAATAACGTGGGTTCGAGTCCTGGCGGGGTGAGGTTGTTGATTATATGTAGAAGTCCGAGCGCTTTATGGACTAATGAAAATATATATATATATATATATATATATATATATATATATATATATATATATATATATATATATATATATATATATATATATATATATATATATTTCTTTTTTTTTCTGGGGCCCTGCAGTGACTGAGTTGCCCCGGGCCCCGCACCCTCCTAGGGACTGCCCTGCTTGTCAGTCTTGTCCTTAACTATGTTTCTGTCCATTTCGTCTACCAAAGGACTAAAAAGGTTAATACACTTAGCTTTTGTCATTTCTTTTATGGCTTTTTTTACAACCAGTTTTGTCGTTCCTCTCTTCACTACCTTCCACTGGTCTGTGTTGTCGTCAAACATAGGACTCTCCCCATGTCGTAATCTCCCTCATCCTCGCAATCACTTCCTTCAACCTCAAGTTTTCGCCCTTGACCTTTTCTAGCTCAGCCTTCAGAGAGGCACAGTGCTGTTCACAACTAACATGGTTGCACTGTCAGTTAATCCTCGGGAGTTAAATTGGCTGAGACCTTTCTTCTCTCGAGGTCAGCACACAACTGGCAGGAAACATACAAATAGAGTTCCCAAATATAATATTAAATATGATAATCAGTGAAAACCAATGGTAGAACAGAGGGTCTTGTGCTCCATGGCTGATTTAATGACGTAGACACTTCATAAGAGAAAAGTGGATGTTTGTATCACAGGGGTGAGGTAAGGGGGGTCAGGTGAGGTAAGGGTAATGGGAAGTGAGTGAGCTAAAGTGGGTGAGGTGGGGGTAGGTGAGGTAAAGGGGAGGTGGGGTGAGATAAAGCACATGAGCTCAGTAGTAAGTTTTCTGTGGTAAGTATTCCGTGATGTGGTCCTTAATATGTGTTCCGTGGTAGAGGTTCAATGATAGGTGTTCCGTGGTAGTGAGGGAGGAAGCCGTGTTAGGTTTTCTGTGGCAAATGCTCCGTGTAGTGTGGGAGGTAGTAAGTGTTCCGTGAAGGTGAGGGAAGGAGCAGTGGTAGGTGTTCCGTGGTGGTGAGGGAAGGAGCCGTGATAGGTGTTCCGTTGTAGTTAAGGAAGGAGCAGTGGTGTTCCATGGTGGCGAGGGAGGAAGCCGTGGTAGGTGTTCCGTGGTGGTGAAGGAAGGAGCAGTGGTGTTCCGTGGTGGCGAGGGAAGGATGAGTGGTGTTCCGTGGTGGCGAGGGAAGGAGCCGTGATATTCCGTGGTAGTGATGGAAGGAGCAGTGGTGTTCCGTGGTGGCGAGGGAAGGATCAGTGGTGTTCCGTGGTGGCGAGGGAGAAAGCCGTGGTAGGTGTTCCGCGGTGGTGAGGGAAGGAGCCGTCAAGATGATATACTCTAGGTGCTCGACCCCTCACCACCATTACCCCGGCAAATACTCCATCTTTACCCAACTCCTCCTCCTCTTCCTCTCTCCTCTCAAGCCGTGCCACCTCCTCCACCGCTTCCTCCTTCCTCTTCTCAAGCCTTCCAACCTCCGCCACCACCACCATCTCCCCCTCCGCTCCCATCTCTGCCGCCACTGCCTAGACACCCCCCCCCCTCCTCTTTAAGCCACCTTCATAGATATATTTAAGCCTACTCACCTCTTCAACTATCTTAAAACCACAACTCTACAAGCCCTGTTACCTCCTTCTCGTCTTCCACCCTTTCTTCTCCTTTCTCTTCATCCTGTTCCTTATTTTCCTATTCCTACTTCCCCTACTCCTCGTTTTACCTCACCGCCTCTCTTCCCTCAAGTGAGCAAACCCCACATCCACCCACACAATTATCGATAACTCCAGGGACTGTCAGAATTACCATAACTGGAAGTATCGCTAAATTTCCCGATAATTATGCAATAACCCACATAATCACACAGCAAATTACCCCAGAGAGCAATCACCAATAACCCGATTATAAGTTACCCATCCAAAATTACCAACACCGAAAAGCCCAAAGGTACATAATCAATAACATACTAAAACAATACTATCAATAACCCTAAATTAATAACAAGAAATATTAATAATGTAGAAACAAATAAATAGGTGTTATTAACTAACCCCGCACGCTACAAAAATTAAACATAATCCCGCGGACTATGGCATTAAATAATCCAGCAACCGTGAGCGCAAATTTCTCTCAAATGTAAACAAAGCCGAGGAAACGCAGGAAATACAATAACGCCGTCCACTTAGCTCACTTATCCAGACCCGGAGTCGTTGTCAAGCATCCTAAACGTAATATTCTCAACAGGTGTTACGTTGGGCCAATTAGGGGCTTCTAAGGGCGATGATCCAGGATTTGTGTGATGAAGTGTCGACCATCCCTCCCAACACTGAAACTTTAGCCCGCAACTTCCCGAATTAGGCTCCAGTGGTCAGCGTCCTGAACGTCAACCGCGGCACGGACTTGGGCTTTGTCTGCGTATTAGCACCCACAGAAAACTTCGTCAGTTGAAATAAAGTTTTCTTTTCTTATTCACTCTAATACTCCATCTATGACATTTAATAATAATTCAAACTCTTAATTATAATATTTTCGGATATTGACGTGGTTTAATCTACTATGTACTCATGGAACAAGTTAGAGATTTACAATATATTGTGATCGACGAAGTGTCAACATTAACTCGCGGGAAGATAAGGACGTGGCCAAGTGTACGTACACACTAGGCTGGTGAAATCTGTCCAGTGAAGTGTTTTGTAAGTCAGTTGATTATACCTTGCTGTTGTTGCTGTTGTTGTTTGATGACGTTATTAGACAGCTGGTGACCCTGTTATATTTTTCATGTTATTTTATGTTGCCGTTTTATGAGTTAAGTGATTATAACGGCTATGGGTGTTATTGTTATTTTTATTGTTGCTTGGTGATGATGAGGATCAAACGGTACCGATAATATTTGCGGTAAAAAGTAATGATGATGATGATAGTTATTATTATTTTAGTTGATGTAGTATCTTAATGAACAATCCCCTCTCCCTACACAAACTCAATAGGTATTACCTTACAACACCGAAATTAGAATTGTTCATCCCACATCAGATTTCACCTCCTGTTAATATTAATCTGCTGTTCCTGGTCACGTGGGAGTTGGTTTCGCGTGGACGATTTTGGTCTTAGAGAGACAGACAATATTCACGGCACCATTAATGAGACAATACTCACGGCACCATTAATGAGAGACAATACTCACGGCACCATTAATGAGACAATACTCACGGCACCATTAATGAGACAATACACAACATTAATGAGACAATACTACGGCACCATTAATGAGACAATACCCACGGCACCATTAATGAGACAATACTCACGGCACCATTAATGAGACAATACTGCGGTACCATTAATGAGACATACTACGCACCATTAATGAGACAATACTCACGGCACCATTAATGAGACAATACTCACGGCACCATGAGACAATACTCACGGCAATTTGAGAAATACTCACGGCACCATTAATGAGAGACAATACTCACGGCACCATTAATGAGACAATACTCACGGCACCATTAATGGAGACAATACTCACGGCACCATTAATGAGACAATACTCACGGCACCATTAATGAGATAACTTACGGCACCATTAATGAGACAATACTCACGGCACCATTAATGAGACAATACTCACGGCACCATTAATGAGACAATACTCACGGCACCATTAATGAGACAATACTCACGGCACCATTAATGAGACAATACCACGGCACCATTAATGAGACAATACTCACGCAATTAATGGGACAATACCACGGCACCATTAATGAGACAATACTCACGGCACCATTAATGAGACAATATCACGGCACCATTAATGAGACAATACTCACGGCACCATTAATGACACTACTACGGTACCATTAATGAGACAATACTACGGCACCATTAATGAGACAATACTCACGGCACCATTAATGAGACAATACTCACGGCACATTAATGAGACAATACCACGGCACCATTAATGAGACAATACTCACGGCACCATTAATGAGACAATACTCACGGCACCATTAATGAGACAATACTCACGGCACCATTAATGAGACAATACTCACGGCACCATTAATGAGACAATACTCACGGCACCATTAATGAGACAATACCATTAATGAGACAATACTCACGGCACCCAGACAATACTCACGGCACCATTAATGAGACAATACTCACGGCACCATTAATGAGACAATACTCACGGCACCATTAATGAGACAATACTCACGGCACCATTAATGAGACAATACTCACGGCACCATTAATGAGACAATACTCACGGCACCATTAATGAGACAATACCACGGCACCATTAATGAGACAATACTCACGGCACCATTAATGAGATAATACTCACGGCACCATTAATGAGACAATAACGGCACCATTAATGAGACAATACTCACGGCACCATTAATGAGACAATACTCACGGCACCATTAATGAGACAATACTCACGGCACCATTAATGAGACAATACTCACGGCACCATTAATGAGATCACGGCACCATTAATGAGACAATACCGCACCATTAATGAGACAACTCGCAATAAGACAATACTCACGGCACCATTAATGAGACAATACCACGGCACCATTAATGAGACAATACTCACGGCACCATTAATGAGACAATACCACGGCACCATTATGAGACAATACTCACGGCACCATTAATGAGAGACAATACCACGGCACCATTATGAGAAAACTACGGCACATTAATGAGACAATACCACGGCACCATTATGAGACAATACCACGGCACCATTAATGAGACAATACTCACGGCACCATTAATGAGACAATACTCACGGCAATTAATGAGACAATACTCACGCACCATTAATGAGACAATACTCACGGCACCATTATGAGACAATACCACGGCACCATTAATGAGACAATACTCACGGCACCATTAATGAGACAATACCACGGCACCATTAATGAGAAACAACTACGGCACCATTAATGAGACACCACGGCACCATTAATGAGACAATATCACGGCACCATTAATGAGACAATACTCACGGCACCATTAATGAGATAATACTCACGGCACCATTAATGAGCAATACTCACGGCACCACATGGAGACAATACCACGGCATAAGAGACAATACTCACGGCAACATTAATGAGACAATACCACGGCACCATTAATGAGACAATACTCACGGCACCATTAATGAGACAATACCACGGCAACATTAATGAGACAATACTCACGGCACCATTAATGAGACAATACCACGGCACCATTAATGAGACAATACTCACGGCACCATTAATGAGACAATACTCACGGCACCATTAATGAGATAATACTCACGGCACCATTAATGAGACAATACCACGGCACCATTAATGAGATAATACTCACGGCAATTAATGAGAGACAATACCACGGCACCATTAATGAGAAACACCGGCACCATTAATGAGAGACAATACCACGGCAACATAGAGACAATACTCACGGCACCATTAATGACAATACTCACGGCACCATTAATGAGACAATACTCACGGCACCATTAATGAGAGACATACTCACGGCACCATTACTGAGACAATACCACGGCAATTAATAATGAGAGACAATACTCACGGCACCATTAATGAGACAATACTCACGGCACCATTAATGAGACAATACTCACGGCACCATTACTGAGACAATACGGCACCATTAATGAGATATACCACGGCACCATTAATGAGACAATACCACGGCACCATAAATGAGACAATACTCACGGCACCATTAATGAGACAATACTCACGGCACCATTAATGAGACAATACCACGGCACCATTAATGAGACAATATCACGGCACCATTAATGAGACAATACCACGGCACCATTAATGAGACAATACTACGGCACCATTAAGAGACAATACTCACGGCACCATTAATGAGATAATACCACGGCACCATTAATGAGACAATACTCACGGCACCATTAATGAGATAATACTCACGGCACCATTACTGAGACAATACTCACGGCACCATTAATGAGAGACAATATCACGGCAAAATTAATGAGACAATACTCACGGCACCATTAATGAGACAATACTCACGGCACCATTAATGAGACAATACTCACGGCACCATTAATGAGAGACAATACTCACGGCAACATTGAGAGCAATACTCACGGCACCATTAATGAGAGACAATACTCACGGCACCATACAAGACAACTCACGGCACCATTGAGATACTCACGGCACCAAACTTGAGACAATACTCCGACACATTAATGAGACAATACTCACGGCACCATTACTGAGACAATACTCACGGCACCATTAATGAGATAATACTCACGGCACCATGTGAGACAATACTCACGACACCATTAATGAGACAATACTCACGGCACCTTATGAGACAACTCACGGCACCATTAATGAGAGACAATACTCACGGCACCATTGAGACAATACCACACATTAATGAGACAATACTCACGGCACCATTAATGAGACAATACTCCGGCACCATATGAGACAATACTCACGGCACCATTAATGAGACAATACTCGGCGTGTGAGACAATACTCACGGCACCATTAATGAGACAATACTCACGGCACCATTAATGAGAGACAATACTCACGGCACCATTAATGAGACAATATAACCATAATGAGACAATACTCACGGCACCATTAATGAGACAATCTACGGCACCATTAATGGAGACAATACTCACGGCACCATTAATGAGACAATACTCACGGCACCATTGAGACAATACTCGCAACATTAATGAGAGACTCACGGCACCATTAATGAGACAATACTCACATTAATGAAACAATACTCACGGCACCATTAATGAGACAATACTCCGGCACCATTAATGAGACAATACTCACGGCACCATTAATGAAGACAATACTCACGGCAACATTAATGAGACAATACTCGGCACCATTGAGACAATACTCACGGCACCTTACTGAGACAATACTCACGGCACCATATGAGACAATACTCACGGCACCATTAATGAGACAATACTCACGGCACCATTAGAACAATACTCCAACACGGCACTGAACAATACTCACGGCACCATATGAGACTCACGGCACCATTAGAGACAATACTCACGGCACCATATGAGACAATACTACGGCAACATGAGACAATACTCACGGCACCATTAATGAGACAATACTCGGCACCATTGAGACAATACTCCGGCACCATTAATGAGAGACAATACTCACGGCACCATTAATGAGAAATACTCACGGCACCATGTGAGACAATACTCACGGCACCATTAATGAGAACCATACTCACGGCACCATTAATGAGACAATACTCACGGCACCATGTGAGACAATACTCACGGCACCATTAATGAGACAATACTCACGGCTTAATGAGAGACAATACTCACGGCACCTTAATGAAGACAATACTCCGGCACCATTAATGAGACAATACTCACGGCACCATTAATGAGACAATACTCACGGCACCATTAATGAGACAATACTCACCCACCATTAATGAGACAATACTCAGCACCATTAATGAGACAATACTCACGGCACCATTAATGAGACAATACTCACGCATTAATGGAGACAATACTCACGGCACCATTAATGAGACAATACTCACGGCACCATTAATGAGAGACAATACTCACAACATTTCAGAGACAATACTCACGGCACCATTAATGAGACAATACTCACGGCACCATTAATGAGACAATACTCGGCACATTAATGAGACAATACTCACGGCACCATTAATGAGACAATACTCACGGCACCTATGAGGACAATACTCACGGCACCATACATTAATGAGACACCTCACGGCAACGTTGGGGAACAATACTCAGCACCATTAATGAGACAATACTCACGGCACCATTAATGAGACAATACTCACGGCACCATTAATGAGACAATACTCACGGCACCATTAATGAGATAATACTCACGGCACCATTAATGAGGACAATACTCACGGCACCATTAATGAGACAATACTCGGCACCATTAATGAGACAATACTCACGGCACATTAATGAGACAATACTCACGGCACCGTGTGAGACAATACTCAGCACAATTAATGAGACAATACTCCGCCATTATAACAATACACGGCACCTTGAATACTCACGGCACCATATGAGACAATACTCACACCGTGGAATCGCACCATTATGAGATATACTCACGGCACCATTAATGAGACAATACTCGCACGAGACAAACATAAATACCACCATAATGGACAAACCACGGCACCGAGACACCATTAAGAGACAATACTCACGACATCATTAATGAGAGAATACTACCACAATACCACAGAGACAATACTCCAGCACCATTAATGAGATAATACTCACAGCACCATTATGAGAGACAATACTCGGCAACGTAATGAGACAATACTCACGGCATAAATGAGACAATACTCACGACATTGAGACAATACTCACGGCACCATTAATGAGGACAATACTCGACATCATTAATGAGAGACAATACTCACGGCAACGTAATGAGACAATACTCACGGCACCATTACTGACAATACTCACGGCACCATTACTGAGACAATACTCACGGCACCATTACTGAGACCAATACTCACGGCACCATAATGACAATACTCACGGCACCATACTGGACAATACTCACGGCACCATTACGAGACCTCTCAGCACCATTACTGAGACCAATACTCACGGCACCATGTGGAGACAATACTCACGGTACCATTAATGAGAGACAATACTCACGCACCATTACTGAGACAATACTCGGCACCATTAATAGACAATACTCACGCATAAAGAGAACTCCCACGAAAGCACCATTAATGAGACAATACTCCGGCACCATTACTGAGACAATACTCACGGCACCGTGTAGAGAGACAATACTCCGGCACCATTAATGAGAGACATACTCACGGCACCATTAATGAAGACAATACTCACGGCACCATTGCGGAACAATACTCGGCACCATTAATGAGACAATACTCGGCGCACCATTACTGAGACAATACTCACGGCACCATTAATGAGACAATACTCGGCACCATTAATGAGACAATTCTCACGGTACCATGTGAAGACAATACTCGCACCATTAATAGAGACAATACCCACGGCACCTTAATGAGAGACAATACTCACGGCACCATTAATGAGACAATACTCCACCTTACGGAGAACAATACTCATGGCACCATGTGAGACAATACTCATGGCACCATATGAGACAACTCGGCACCATTAATAAGGAATAATACTCCAGCACCATTAATGAGACAATACTCACGGCACCATTAATGAGACACAATACTCACTGCACCATTAATGAAAGACAATATTCGGCACCATTAATGAGACAAACCCACGGCACCATTAGAGACAATACTCACGGCACAATTAATGAGACAATACCACGGCACCATATGAGAGACAATATACGGCACTAGCTCCTGGCCTGCTCCCCATCCACCCCTCACCCCCCAGTAACTAAGCGGATCGTCTAAGGAAGATAATTAATTAACCACTGAGAGAAATATTTAAACATGATATACCATGTTGAATACCATATAAGAACATAAGAAAATAAGAGGTCTGCAATTGGCCGGTTGGCCTGTGTAACTCCTGTCGAGAGATACCTTTCATCCATATGAATCTATCTAGCCTCCTTTGAAACCTTCCAGCGTTCCAGCACTTACTTCAAAGTTGCTAAGCTTGTTCCTCGTCCACCACCCTATTTGTG
>NW_024719665.1:3761775-3842972 GCF_018991925.1 Homarus americanus | reverse complement strand
TTTGCGAATACACAAACACACACACACTCACTGCAGAATCATGCTCGGCACAGACTACTCCGGCTACAGCAACGCTCTCTCCACCCTGGAAATGCCATCCCTCAGTGACCTCCACCACCACGCACTAGCAAGGTGTGGTAATCGACTACTGCACCACCCTCGTCATCGCCACCTACTACCACCTGCAGTACCTCGCCCACCTCGCGCAGTCCGCCACTACAACAAAATTCAGCCCATAAGAGCCCGCACTGATAGATATAAGAAAAGCACCATCCCATCTACTGTTAAAATAATAAATAGCTCCTGATTTATGTACTGTACAGTCCTGTAAATGTATTGAACGTATATTATTATGTCTAAATCACATGTAAGTTTGTATATTTTCAGCCACCGGCTGCAACTCTATTAATAAACCGTTTATTATTATTATTATTATTATTATTATTATTATTATTATTATTATTATTATTATTATTATTATTATTATTATTATTATTATTATTACACACCACTTTGTCTAGCTTATGTAAGCTTCCTAAAATGTGTCTCTCGGTTATGTTGTGGATTTAGGTACAATTACGTTGAAATATATGTTTAATCAACTATGCCAACGTACACAAATATGATGAAACACTGGCGCTCTAGTACTGCCGCCACTGGAGTGCAAAAGGCTGCCAGTGAGTTTAGGTGAACAGACCCACATAGCTAAGTCGATGGAACCAAAACTGTACCGTAATGACAGAAAAAGTCGTAGTCCTGTGGGAAATTGCTGTGTTATATCCACACAATAAGTTTGGTTAAAATCTATGACTATTTGTTCCACTGACTGTGTTCACAACCGGCTGGACCCCGGGACGTGTATGTATGTATATCTGTGTCTCACTCCCGGGAGGTACAATAACAGAGCCAACAGCTTAGTGAACGTGGAGGGTGACACTGATGAAGATTACTGCTACCTCTCTTTATGTTTTGCTTATACTTTTATTTACATTAATTTATTCACTTCCTGTGAGATGTTTGCGTAAAGTAAATTATTTAAATTCGCCATCGTTGCATACTACTATATACACCATGTTGATATTACCGCTACACGTCCAGGTTTTTCCCACAAAACATTAAACTGAGTCAGCAGGAAAGTAATTATCACACTAACACCGCCGCCAACGCGTAAAAAAAATGAAAATTTTCAGCAGATAATTGTGACCACCATTAGTTCCCTTACCTCCAGGCTTTGTTCTGGTGATATATGGGGACTGTGTGTGTGTGTGTGTGTGTGTGTGTGTGTGTGCTTATGTGTGTGTGTTTATGTGTGTGTGTGTGTTTATATGTGTGTGTTTGTGTGTGCGTGTGCGTGTGCGTGTGCGTGCGCGTGCATGTCTGTGCGTGAGTGTGCACGCGCTTGTGACTTTCAGCGTCAACACTTAACTTCAACACTTTGCTTCACTTGAATAATGTGGCATTGTCAAAATTCGGTCAAGATACAGAATGCTCCTATTTGATAGTGATTAAGTCAAGCGTCAAGATCTCAGGTGTCAGCCATGATGCAGGTAAACACTCACAGCTGCACCTCGGGGTCAGGTGATAGGCTCAAACATTAACACATGAAGGAAAGTGTTGGCAATAAATGGTGATGTTTACGACATGATGTAGCATAGGTTCCCGCAAAACATGGTTTATGAGATACAGTACTTGAGTCAGGTCATGGCAGACAGCGATGGCGACAAACAACCTCCTCGTGACAGTCGCTGCCTCACAGTTCTCTCACTGACGTATAGTTGACCACATTAACTTTATATTGTTCATGCAAGTAAGATGATTTGTAATAGTCCTGATAACAATACTTCCATATTTTCATAATTGCATGAATTGGTGTTGAATAATGTACTGTACATAAGTGAAGCACTTTCAATATTGTACCTAAAATGCAATTCTCATACACAAGATAACTTTGTGTTGTTAGTATCCAAGTCTTGCACCAGGTGACACTTCTGTTATTTAATCAGGATTATATCGTGTTAGTGGTCAAATCCTACATCTATCGTTGCTGTTTTGGCCATATTTAAACCAAATAAAATAATTGGTACATACATACCTTAATAAAAGCCCCAGATTTTTTTTTTTACTCTTTGGTCAATAGTTCGGTATCAAAGGTCTCACCTGATCTGACGGTTTTGGTTCATCGTATCGTTACAGTTGAACCAATGTATGCCTCCCTACACGCCCTGGACGTTATAGTGAATATTAGTGGAGTTTGTGTATTTTCTATTATTTTACCGAGGTCGAAGGTCACCAATAAGTCAAGTGGGAGTGAACTGGGGTAAACACAGCATACCGTTCCCTTGCGATGGTTGCTCTTTTTTATTGCCTCTAAAACCCAGTGTCCTTTCAGACGTTATTTGTGTGAGGAGGGGAGAGAGGGAGGGAGGAAGGAAGAAAGAAAGAAAGAAAAGGAAGATGGAAGAGAAGGGTGATGGGAGGGAGGGAGGGCGCCTTCCCTCTTCATACATACACTCCTAAGTGTCATCTTCACTCATAAAGAGCCGTTAGCTGTACTACTAATGAAGATAGATCACACACCATGACACTCAACCGAATTTATATTTCCACTCCTAAACTCGACTCGGTAATCATTGTGACATTCACTGTTTCTAGAGGTCTGAATGGGTTATTTCATCCGCGCTGAAAACTATACAGTGCAGTATATGGGTTCTGGAGAGACACACAAACATATAACAAAAGTTATTCTTGGCACTGTTAAAGATATTTCCATACCAGATATAAAAAAAACCTTTGGTTCTTACCGTTAGAACACGGGAGTTAAAAAAAATGAACGAACTGGGAAAAATGCGGAGTATAAAGATGACGGTATAGAGTGTATGTATTACTCAACTTGTTCGTCATGGCACTGACCTTAATGTTTACAGTAAAGGCTGCTGTCTCCCAGGCACTCATTAACTTAACCAAGTTCGAATCTTCCTTTATTCGCGTGTGAAGTTCAGTAACATTTGTTCCTAATTCTAAAACTAATTTCAGTCTCAGTCCTTGGGGGAATTTCAATTGGATTTCCTCATCTTTTTATGCTGTATACTCCACGTGTAATTGTCGTGTTGTGTTCTCTCATATATTATTTACTTCACCCCTGAGAGCTTGTGGTCTCTCCTCTCTGCATGTGTAACTCTCCGTTGTGTTTCTGCACATTATATATACATTTATTCGTGTACATAAATAGGGAATGTTTTCTCGTGCAGCGTGTGTATGTGTGTGTGTGTGTAAGACAACTTCCTTCAGTAACTGAAAGGGAGTGTTGGCTGTCAGTGTGGCAAAGCTTGGTGCACCTTCCCTTTAACTGCTGCCTACAAAAAAAGGACAGTCTCTCTCGCTTTGTATTTTATTCAATTCAATTTCAATTGTTTCTTCCTTGATAGAGGAAGCGGGATCCTAGTGCTGTCACTAGGTAGCCCTGTACAATGACACCAGAAGTATCTGGCAAGTGTGACAAGTATATGCAGCATAAATATTATAAAGGGGCTTACTAAAGCCTAAGGAAGGAAGGATATTCCTTTAACATATAATCAATGTTTTTTTACAAAATATCTGGCCAGTATGGGGAGGATCATCGTGTCTCCGTCAGGGGGTCGTGGAGTGGTGGTCCAGCAGGCGTCACGGAAGTGTTGTGTGTGGAGACATCTTAGGAGGTAGTGGATAAGGGTGCGGCTGTCGGGTCTTCTGCATAATGCACAAGAGCGTTGCTCAGGGGATGCGGGGATACCAATCTCCCAAACAAAGTCATACCCAATGATGATACGGGCAGCAATCACGTCCCCTTTCCGAGACCCTTTCCCATAGACGTACGAGAGGTCAGGAAGTTTACGGAGGACATCGTACCAGGTGGGCGGGGAGTCCAGGGAGATGGCTGCTTCCCGAGCTTCTCTCTGTTTGCGGCGAATTTGGGTCTTGAGCTGTAAAAGTGTGTTGTGTCAACTTGTTCGTCATGGTACCGACCTTAATGTTTTCAGTAAAGGCTGCTGTCTCCCAAGCACTCATTAACTTAACCAAGTTCGAATCTTCCTTTATTCGCGTGTAAAGTTCAGTAACATTTGTTCCTAATTCTAAAACTAATTTCAGTCTCAGTCCTTGGGGGAATTTCAATTGGATTTCCTCATCTTTTTATGCTGTATACTCCACGTGTAATTGTCGTGTTGTGTTCTCTCATATATTATTTACTTCACCCCTGAGAGCTTGTGGTCTCTCCTCTCTGCATGTGTAACTCTCCGTTGTGTTTCTGCACATTATATATTCATTTATTCGTGTACATAAATAGGGAATGTTTTCTCGTGCAGCGTGTGTATGCGTGTGTGTGTGTGTAAGACAACTTCCTTCAGTAACTGAAAGGGAGTGTTGGCTGTCAGTGTGGCAAAGCTTGGTGCACCTTCCCTTTAACTGCTGCCTACAAAAAAAGGACAGTCTCTCTCGCTTTGTATTTTATTTTATTTTCCATTTTGTCTTTTTTTCATTCTTTCTTTATCTCCCTCTTTTATCAGTGTCTTTCTCTCTATCTATTCATTTCTTTGATTTTATCTTTTCTGTCCCCCCCTTCTCTCAATCTCTCTCTCCTGTATTTATGTATTTTCGTGAAAATTATGGCAGATAAACAAGCTAAAAGAATTAACATTCCAGCTGTATGCGCCACAAATCCCTTGATAACAATATAAATTAAAAGAAATAATAGTTTACCGAGGTTAGGTCAACATAACTACATTTTCCTCTTCGTTTAGTGAGGAAAAAGATAGATGAAAAACTGGAGGCTATCTGGAACCCGGACACCAGGGACGGGGATGACGGCGGACATTGTCCACTTTGGTGAAGACAAAATATATCGCTGTAATATCCGGATTTACTGGTGAAAGGCACGCGGGGATACACATAAAAGTCGAATTCACACGTGAGTTGTGATGCTGAGTAAGAAAAAATATTTCAAAGCGGAGTTTTGCGAGATGCTCATGGCGGTGAGTGGTCTGGCTTGATGGGTAGAATTTTAATATTTTCACCACAAGGAAAATATAAACACAATTATCACACCCACTAAATATACTATTGTATGATCTATCACCACTTATACCAGAGTTGTGTATGATCTGCCACCAGTTATACCAGTGTTGTGTATGATCTGCCACCAGCTACATCAGTGTTGTGTATGATCTGCCACCAGCTATACCAGAGTTGTGTATGATCTGCCACCAGCTATACCAGAGTTGTGTATGATCTGCCACCAGTTATACCAGTGTTGTGTATGATCTACCACCAGTTATACCAGTGTTGTGTATGAACTGCCACCAGTTACATCAGTGTTGTGTATGATCTATCACCAGTTATACCCGTGTTGTGTATGATCTGCCACCAGTTATACCAGTGTTGTGTATGATCTACCACCAGTTATACCAGTGTTGTGTATGATCTGCCACCAGTTATATCAGTGTTGTGTATGATCACCAGTTATACCAGTGTTGTGTATGATCTGCCACCAGTTATCCAGTGTTGTGTATGATCTGCCACCAGTTATACCAGTGTTGTGTATGATCCCACCAGTTATACCAGTGTTGTGTATGATGCTGCCAGTGTGTCTGCCACCAGTTATACCAGTGTTGTGTATGATCTACCACCAGTTATACCAGTGTTGTGTAGTGATCTGCCAGTGTTGTGTATGATCTGCCACCAGTTATACCAGTGTTGTGTATGATCTACCACCAGTTATACCAGTGTTGTGTATGATCTGCCACCAGTTATACCAGTGTTGTGTATGATCTATCACCAGTTATACCAGTGTTGTGTATGATCTGCCACCAGTTATACTAGTGTTGTGTATGATCTGCCACCAGTTATACCAGTGTTGTGTATGATCTGCCACCAGTTATACCAGTGTTGTGTATGATCTGCCACCAGCTATACCAGTGTTGTGTATGATCTGCCACCAGTTATACCAGTGTTGTGAATGATCTGCCACCAGTTATACTAGTGTTGTGTATGATCTGCCACCAGCTATACCAGTGTTGTGTATGATCTGCCACCAGCTATACCAGTGTTGTGAATGATCTGCCACCAGTTATACTAGTGTTGTGTATGATCTGCCACCAGTTATACTAGTGTTGTGTATGATCTGCCACCAGTTATACCAGTGTTGTGTATGATCTGCCACCAGTTATACCAGTGTTGTGTATGATCTGCCACCAGTTATACCAGTGTTGTGTGATGGTTACAGTTCCTGGGATCCGGTTATGTAGGTCACCGTTGCCTCTGGATGATCACGTGTATTAATGATGCATTAACATCGTCGAGTGTGAGAGGAAACAATGAATATTATCACTCTAGGTAAAGTGCCGGTGCTTAAGGCGTACTCTGCAGTGAGCCGTGTCCGTGATGTCAAAACTTCTGAACGATCTAGTTATCAAAACTTTTTATTGATAACAAGCCAACAGCTTCTCGTTATGAAGCGAGAGTCTGATGTTCATGAGGTAATCACAAATTTTATGACGACTCCTGTTGAAACTTCAAATGATCTTAAGTTTTGCATGTATAATCACTTCCATACTACGACGTACCGTACGCTTACTTAATGCAGCTATATAACTAAAGTTATACTATAGCGTAGTCTTACCAGCTTGACTACAAAATTTGTACTAAGGAAAGGTCTTTACTACCCTGACGTAGTCTTCTACAGCTTGACGTAGTCTTCACCGTGTAGTAGGTGGTAAGGACCCTTATATTGTCACATTCCTCAAGCTTTGGGTGACTGCGACCTGATATACCTAGACCCAAGTGGTGGGTGACTGGCCAAGTCAACACTATTACTACAACACTTGGTTTACATGGTGTTGTACTGTCAATCTGACAGCAGGATTACAACATGCACTACGGCACTGCCAGTACAACACTGTCACTACATTATTGAGAACACAACATTGTTACTAGGATAATTAGACACTGTAATTATAATACTGAGACAAAAACTCTAACTACAACACTTTCACAACAACATTTGACTATTATAATAATAATGGTTGCCCCTCGTATAACGAGGATGGCCGGCCCAAGGGCCACATAGGCGTGAATTTGTTTAAGGTGTAAAAACTGTCTCCAACACAACAACCACACCCTAAATTAACGAGTTGCATGACCCGGTGTCAAGGAATAGTCCTAGAAGACCGGACAACTCGCCAACTGCACAGGCTAATCATTACCACGGAATACGATCCGCAAATAGATTAACATTTAGGTCCCCAATTACTGATGGGTAGACAGAGGCAAATGGTGTAAAGAAACTTGCCCATAGTTTCACCCTGCCCGGGGATCGAACCCGTGTCCGCTCGCTTGCGAGGCTAGCATGCTGACCATTACATCACAAGTCGTCACGACGATAGACTACAACAATAGTGACTACAACAGTCACTACAACACTCGCTACAACACTGTCATCTCTAGACCTAAACAGAGTCTTAGGGTCAGACTGTTTTGCACCTCTCATCTTTAACTCAGTATTGTACACCTGATAGTGCTCCTCCTCCCAGCTGTCTCCTCGCCATGGAGTTTCGCCGATATCCACTCCTTGAGGAACACCACCTTTCTGATGCCCAGTATGGTTACCGTTCCAGCTAGTCTACTCACTGAAGACTCGCACATAGTCCTGGCTCAGAAACTTAATTTTGTTCCTGATAATATTGGCAATTCTCACACAGCTGCTCTCGCTGTTACTAAAGATTTTTTTGCAAGAGCAAACACTGGGCTCTCCTTCTAAAACTTTATTCGTTTGGTCTCCCTGATTTGTCTTAATTTCCCGGATTTTTTCATTTCTCTCCAGCCATCACATCCGCGCAGTTGTAAGCGGTTCTCACTCATTTTATTTTCCAGCCCATGATGGCGTGGCACAGAATCAGTTTTTATCTTTTTCTTCCTCTTACTCCATACTGAATGATCTCTCGTTTTCCTCCAGCAACAGAGTCTTACTAGCTGTTGACACAAACCTACACAGCAGATCGTCCGTAGCTTACTGGGGCACAGACAACCTTATTACATTCACTGCCACCGAGACATAAACTGTTACCGTCTCATGGAAGTAAGCCAACCTTCAGTAGTGTACCACATATATCATAGTGTAATGATAACCTCTCGAGAACATATTAGAAACATGGCTTCCTATTTGTCAACACAGTTTCTTGCCCTTCTCGACGGCCATGTCTGTGTCATCAGTTGTTAGGCGCGAGGAAGTGCCTCAGCGCCCTGTTGATAAGAATTGTCAAACAAAAATAGTATAATCCACAGCTATTCCACTTATCAACAATCAGCCACTCTCCGTACTCCCTTCACCTGCATGTTGCGCAATTCGAGTGTTTGCGCACTCTTTTAAAACACAGATACAATGGTCTGCCCCCAGTGAAATAACAACCCCTCATCACCCTCCTTTCAATTACAGTCTCATTGCATCATTCTTTTTCATGCCAGCCCCCATCCCCTTCAATGGAACTTTTGTCATAATTCACGTTCTTTATTCTTCGCACTTCCCGTACATGGAGTTCATTGTCGTCTCACTTTAGCCCATCTACTAACAGCTTAAAACTCCTAAATTAAAGAGTATTCGTCCACTACTAATCATAAGCTAAATTATGCATGTTCTCTACTCTTTATCCAGGTGGACTAGGCAAACCAAGGTTGAATATAGGTAATTTTATCATTATATTAACCTCCAGGAAGCACATTTGTTCCTCTCCTCTTCCATTAGAGCTAAAACAACATAACACGCACACAAATCTTCACACTAATGGATACACATTTACACATAATTGTATATGCTGGCGCTCTCAACGACCTGCTAACACACACACACACACACACACGCGCTCCTGGGAATCATAGTCCATTCTAATATAAGTTATGGGTCTTTTTTAAACACCTAAATTTGAATTCTTTATACATTAATCTATCAATAGGGTTACGGTGGACAAGTGGACATGGTACTCTCCTCTTATTGTATGAGTCGTTGGCTTGATCCTGGGATATTTTCAGTGTATTTTCTTGTAAAGGTTTCCTAATTATATGATTGGAGAAGTGAAAGCGTTTGAGTGCAGTGCCGATTATACCCTTACATACCGTAGGTTTTGTATAGGTACGGTAGATTAGCAAACTATCATACAAGCAAAACGGTGAATATCGATGTTGGTCACAGGTTGAAATGTGAATCAGAGTATGGATGGGTGAAAGAATTAGTGGCAGGATATTTTAATGTTAGGTTACTTTGGTAGAGTTAGGCGGTGGGGGAAGAAGATATAAATTAGTTGAGACAGACAATCACTGCAGAAGGGGGTGAAGGAAATAACATCAGCTGGGGGTAAGGCAATGTTTCGTCCCATTTACTAAAAAGTAGTGAACACAATCAATGGAAACTGTCGAGGAATTTCTCTCGTCTCATGCAGGACACATATATGAAAGAAATCTTGAATATAGACTGAAGCTACAAGTGGAAGGTAAACTGGGAGACTGGCAGTATGAATTCAGGCCAGGTAGAGGGACAATAGACGTGATATTCACTTTGAAGATGATGCTGGAAAATATCTGGGAATGGAATCAGCAAAGGTACGTAGCTTTAATGGACCATGAGAAAGCCTTTGATAGCGTTCCCAGGTAAAAGCTTTGAAGAGAACTGAGTACAGAGGAGTACAACACACACGATACACCTTTCACATGAGCTGTGCAACCAGAGCTTAGAGCAGGTTTTATCAGTGCGGGTGATTGGCTGGCGGAATGAGCACGGTGCGTTGGGGGTAATCTCGAGCTCTTCTTTTTTTTTTATTCTAAAAAATCATGTAATAATAAAAATTAAGTATTAAACTAAATTCTAAAATGATATCCGTCGTCGGAAATTAAAAATTATCTTGTGAACCACATTGATAACGTAGATATATTAAAGAGAAAATGAACAGGTTAAAAACGTTCAACAGTGTTTGCTGATATTTCACCATAGTCAACCAGCGTGACTCAACCAATCACGAGTTTCTTTTGATTTGCCCCAGTTGCAAGCATGGAGTGAACAGAGTATAGATTGATCAGGGTTGTGAAAAGCGTTTATCATCATTGCCTAAGTAAAATTCTCTCTCTTTCTCGCTCTCGTTCTTGCTCTCTCACGAACACACACACACACGCACGCACGCACGCACGCACGCACGCACACACACACACACACACACACACACACACACACACACACACATTCATACCAAATTATCGGGAAGGTGATCTTGAAAGGAACTTACACCTTTAAAAACACAATCAGGGTAAATGTGCATCACACGCACTTTTTTCGACCTTAACACCAAGATAAATTTCACCGCTGGCCTCATAAAAACCATCAACCCATTTACTCCCTGAAAATGGCTGGGGTGAGAGACCCATCAGCTGGAGGAAAAGGAGAGAGGAATATTAACTGTGTCCTCCCAGCTAGTCCGGGGAAAACTAGCAAGATAATACCCACCTCACACTAAATTGCCTCAGTGGTAAGGGTTGAGGAGAAGCTTAAAACGCATAATATCTGTATATGTATCTGGCAACACTGTACTCTGGTTCTGCCTCTCGGTAACCTGCATCTCTGTTTCATAACACTGTACCTCTATCTTAAAATTCTATTATTAAGTTAAAGTTTAAATTTTAATCTTGGTACACCATATCTTAGCTGAGCAACTTGGCTGGAGTTTCACTGTGGTTGATTACGAGTAGTGCTCGGAGTATTGTGTTGTGTTAGTTAGGTTCACTTAGCGGTGGTGGCTTGGCTGGGTGTTCTCACCTCCATCTACCACAACCTAATTATTCCTCCCTCGGCTTAGGATCACAACGACGTCGAAATTAATTAGTTTGACGACTGTACAACCACACGGACGAGGTGCTATTTGGTCTACCCAAGTGTGAGTGCAGGAGTTTACTGCTGAACACTGACATGGATGAAAGGATTGGCTGAGACTGTTGCTGCGGTGCTGCTGTGCTTTTTAGTGTCGTTGTTGTGTTGCTATGGTGTTATTATGTTGTTTTAGTGCAATTGTTGTGTTGCTGGAATGTTTTTGTTGCTGTGATGTTTTGTTGTGTTGCTGTGATGTTTTGTTGTGTTGCTGTGATGTTTTTGTTGTGTCGCTGTGATGTTTTTGTTGTTGCTGTGATGTTTTTGTAATAATAATAATAATAATAATAATAATAATAATAATAATAATAATAATAATAATAATAATAATAATAATTAACGGTTTATTGAAAGAGCATGGCAGCCGTAAGGCTAAAAATATGCAATTACATAAATGGGGAATGGGTCTCTTGCTTTACAAATGATATACAAGTAACATAAGTGATACAAATATGATAAACTAGGTGGGGAGAAGCTCAAACTACAGGGAATTTCAACATAAAGACAGTGCGAAAAGTAAGATTGACTGGGACTGTTGTGTTGCTGTGATGTTTTTGTTGTGTTGCTGTGATGTTTTTGTTGTGTTGCTGTGATGGTTTCGTTGTGTTGCTGTGATGTTTTCGTTGTGTTGCTGTGATGTTTTCGTTGTGTTGCTGTGATGTTTTCGTTGTGTTGCTGTGGTTTAACTTTTGTCGTTCTCAATGATATCTTGGACAGGAACACTGCCAGCAGGGGTCGCACAGCCAAGGACCAGGTCAGGGCGTCAAGGCCATCAAGTGGCTGTAAGACAGTCAAAAGTGGCCGGTGTGAAGCATGACCAAAGTTGTCTTTTTCTTATGAAGCATTCGAGGATATGTTCAGGGATGAACCACTGTCGTTATCTTCCAGAAATGGTTAGGACTGACATGTGTACGAGTGACAATCTTGACCCCAAAGCGTTGTCCCGA
Source organism: Homarus americanus (assembly GCF_018991925.1). Lineage (NCBI taxonomy): Eukaryota > Metazoa > Arthropoda > Malacostraca > Decapoda > Nephropidae > Homarus > Homarus americanus. The sequence continues at coordinate 3,831,092 of NW_024719665.1, read as the reverse complement.
CAAGGGAGTGAGTGCAGCAAAGAGGCTGAACATGACATGTGCGTTTGCTGGAGCTCACCAGAAATTGACATGGCAACAAAGTCGTCACTTTAAAATATCGACAACCAAAGGGTGGGGTGGGATGAAAGACTTGAGGATCTGAAGAGCGCTCCTCAAGTTGCTAAAAATTTTAAAATTCTTTGCCTCAAACCTTCCAATCACCTCCATGGTTTGTAAAATCGCTGACAACTCAGCTATAGATAGCAGAACATCGAAAAAGATGTAAACTACACCTCACAATCCTGATTATAGAGTCACTTAACACTATATGCGCCAGAAACCCAAAAGGCCAAAGCAATTGTCGACCGTTGATATATAGCAATAGTATTAATCACCTGGTATACTGTACACCGTTCTTTAGTGAGTTAGGAACCTGATGGACGAGGTATCTACAATTATTATTCGGTGATTGGCATTGCAAATCCAATGGCATCTCGCCTACATAAGCCTAAAGGCTCGAAACTGGTGGTCTTACAGTAAAAGCCTCGGTGATGAGATGAATAGCACCAGTGGCACATAGCATTTAATATTTTCAGGTGAGGTCTTGCCGATGAATAAATTTAACTTCTATATATAGCACGACCAGCCCACTAGGGTGTTTAAGTGAACACCTTCAGGACATCCAGTGTATTGTGTCAGTCTCAAGAAACCTAAGAGGAGAGCCCATATAAGTTTTCGATCAAATATCAGCCAATGGAGAGCTTCTCCACCACACATCGAATCCTGGTTTCGCACAGACTCGTGGAAACAGGTCGGGATCCGGGTAGAAGTTCAAGCTCACAGTTTACGAGGAAGAAAATCGGAAATCCCGCTGTCTTGTCCACCGGGATATTCTTTCTGATGATAAATAGAGGCAGTGCCTGGCCCCCAACATCCATGAAGAGACAAGTAAATCGATAGTTCACTCACGCAGAGTTGCAGAGGATGCTTGAACACCAGGAAGAAGAACACTTACAATGATAATGACTACACTGTCAAAGAAAGTAACGCTGGATACACTACCCAGTAAGACACTCAGAGATCTCAAGTCTCGTGGTTACCCTGGTACATTATACCAGTATGAAGAACCCAGGTCACTTATGCTAGAGTTCTCAAGTGTCGTGGTTACCCTGGTACATTATACCAGTATGAAGAACCCAGGTCACTTATGCCAGAGTTCTCTAGTGTCGTGGTTACCCTGGTACATTACTCTTCAACTCAGGCAAGAAATGAGTTGTGTGAATTTTACTGCGAAACTCCTGAGTGAGGATTAAACTTCAAATCACTTCTAATCCCTTGCACAAATTTTCGAGGCATTAATATCGGGGATCCGAGCTGATTGTGTAAGGATGAGTCAGTGAACCCAGGCGGAGATGTAGTGAATATTCCAGAGAGTAATTTCAGAGTTTCATTAAAGAGAAATTTTTGGTAAGATATGAACTGTAGTTAGCCAAGATAGATGAAGCAGCTTCTCTGGAGTTTAATCACTTGCCGTTGTATAAATACCCCTATTTCTTTTATCGCATTTCGATCGATTGATTCATTTACGGATATAAGTATTTTTTTTCCTCCACCGCCGTCCTCGTATTCTGTATTCCCCTCTTGCCGCAACAATATTATCATAGGTCGTAACACCGTCATATACACAGCGTGGACCATCACATTATCCAGGTAATCATCCTCTTGGTTCAGTCGTGGGAAATGACACAATTCCAGTAGGAACACTTGACACCCTTCCCCCCACGACCCTCCACCTCGACTCCCTCCACCCATAGCCTACCACCCACTCACCCTCGACGCCCCTCCACCCGAGGCCTACCATTCGTACCACCCACTCATCCTGGAAGCCCTGCCCACCCACAGAATACCACCCACTCACCCTCGACGCCCTCCACCTTCCCGCCCTCCACCCCCCCCATTTTCCCATCTCCCAGTCTCCTCACCCCCTCCTTCCCATCTCCCACTCTCCTTGCCCCTGCCCTCCCATCTCCCAGTTTCCCACTCTCTTCACCCCTGCCCTCCCATCTCCCAGTGTTCTCACCCCCACCTTTCCATCTCCCTCTTTCACCCCTGCCCTCCCATCTCCCAGTCTCCTCACCCCCTCCTTCACATCTCCCAGTTCCCACTCTCTTCACCCCTGCCCTCCCATCTCCCAGTCTCCTCACCCCCACCTTTCCATCTCCCACTCTCTTCACCCCCTGCCCTCCCATCTCCCACGTCTCCCACCTCCGCCAGCACCGGTGATAACCTCATCTTACGCCTCTGAGGGAACATTTATGTATCGTTTTAAGAAATTTATTTACACTGTACGGATAGTCCACACATTTTTTAGGTCTTGGTAGACAGCCTAAAGAGTCTCTAAAAAATACACGGAGACAAAAGATGATGACGGGGACGGAATTGCAAGTAAATGTATAGACGGACAAAAGATATGACCCAGAAGAGATAGTGATAAAAGAGGCGGGACTATAACAGGTACAGATAGTAAGGTGCTGTTAGAGGTAGATGAAGTACATAGTAAAGGAAAGATGGACATAACATATAGAAGGATGGAACACTGTTAAGAGGGAGGTGAGATACCAAATAAATATCAAGAGATATGAAGTAGCTTTAAAAAGAAAATGCAGGCTGAGGAGTTGGTCACAACATTGTACAAATTCTAAAACAAATGAGCAAGAATAGAAATTAAAATATCTATATATGTGCTAATACCTGTAAAACCTAATATGATAAATATATGTTTTACCACCCAGGAGGTGCACAGTATACACAATAATACACAAACAATTCTGTCATAAATTAATCGTATTTGGCAGGTTACACCATCACTGCGGGAGATTCTCGTATTTCCCGCAGTAAGTCATCTCTCTCACATTTATACATTACGTTGTTTTTCTCCACAACTCCACCTTCACGTCGGTGACTCAACCTCATCCCTGACAACCAATAAATACTAATTTAAGATTAATGTCCGATTTTTACGACAACATGTCGGGAACTAACACACACCAACGTGTCGGGTGCTAACACATGCTAACATGTCGGGTACTAACACACACCAACATGTCGGGTACTAACACACACCAACATGTCGGGTGCTAACACATGCTAACATGTCGGGTACTAACACACACCAACATGTCGGGTACTAACACACACCAACATGTCGGGTACTAACACACACCAACATGTCGGGTGCTAACACATGCTAACATGTCGGGTACTAACACACACCAACATGTCGGGTACTAACACACACCAACATGTCGGGTACTAACACACACCAACATGTCGGGTACTAACACACACCAACATGTCGGGTACTAACACACACCAACATGTCGGGTGCTAACACATGCTAACATGTCGGGTACTAACACACACCAACATGTCGGGTACTAACACACACCAACATGTCGGGTACTAACACACACCAACATGTCAGTGCACTAACCCAACATGTCGGGTACTAACACACGCCAACATGTCGGGTAATAACACACGCCAACATGTCGGGTACTAACACATGCCAACATGTCGGTACTAACACACACCAACATGTCGGGTGCTAACACATGTGTCGGTACTAACACACACCAACATGTCGGGTGCTAACACACCATGTCAGGTAATACACACCCAACATGTCAGGTACTAACACACACAACATTCAGGTGCTAACACATGCCAACATGTCGGTACTAACACACACCAACATGTCGGGTACTAACACACACCAACATGTCAGTGCTAACACACACCAACATGTCGGGTACTACACACACCAACATGTCAGGTAATAACACACGCCAACATGTCAGGTACTAACACATTAAACATATGTCGGGTACTAACACACACCAACATGTCGGGTGCTAACACATGCCAACATGTGGGTACTAACACACACACCAACATGTCGGGTATTAACACACCAACATCTGGTGCTAACACACACCAACATGTCAGTCTTACATGCAATGTCGGTACTAACACACACCAACATGTCAGGTACTAACACATGCTAACATGTCGGGTATCTAACCACACCAACATGTCGGGTGCTAACACATGCCAACATGTCGGTACTAACACACCAACATGTCGGGTACTAACACACACCAACATGTCGGGTACTAACACACACAACATGTCAGGTACTAACACACACCAACATGTCGGGTGCTAACACACACCAACATGTCGGGTACTAACACACCAACATGTCGGGTACTAACACACCAACATGTCAGTACTAACACACACCAACATGTCGGGTACTAACACACGCCAACATGTCAGGTAATAACACGCCAACATGTCGCGTACTAACACGCCAACATGTCGGGTACTAACACACACCAACATGTCGGTGCTAACACATGCTAACATGTCGGTACTAACACACACCAACATGTCGAGGTGCTACACAACGCCCAACATGTCGGTACTAACACACACCAACATGTCGGTTCTAACACACACCAACATGTCGGTGCTAACACAATGCTAACATGTCGGGTACTAACACACACCAACATGTCGGTGCTACTCACACACCAACATGTCAGATTACTAACACCACCCACATGTCAGTGCTAACACACACCAACATGTCGGGTACTAACACACGCCAACATGTCGGGTAATAACACACGCCAACATGTCGGTACCAACACATGCTAATGTCGGGTCACTTACACCAACATGTCGGTACTAACACACACAACATGTCAGGTGCTAACACACACCAACATGTCAGTGCCTAACACATGCTAACATGTCGGGTACTAGCACACACCAACATGTCAGTGCTAACACACACCAACATGTCGGAATTTAACACATGCCAACATGTCGGGTACTAACACACACCAACATGTCGGGTACTAACACACACCAACATGTCCGGTACTAACACATGTCGGGTACTACACACACACCAACATGTCGGGTACTAACACTAACACCAACATGTCGAGTACTAACACACACACCAACATGTCGGGACTAACACACCAACATGTCAGGTGATAACACACGCCAACATGTCGAGATACTAACACACACCAACATGTCAGTACTAACACCAACATGTCGTGCTAACACACGCCAACATGTCGGTACTAACACACAACATGTCAGGTGCCTAACACCACCAACATGTCGGTACTTACACACACACCAACATGTCGGTGCCTAACACACCAACATGTCGGGTACTAACACACCAACATGTCGGTACTAACACACGCCAACATGTGGGTACTAACACACACCAACATGTCGGGTACTAACACACACACACACGAACATGTCGAACACACGCCAACATGTCGGGTACTAGTACCGCCAACATGTCGGGTACTAACACACACCAACATCTCGGGTAATAACACATGCTAACATGTCGGTACCCTAACACCAACATGTCGGGTACTAACACATGCTAACATGTCGGTACCCAACGCACCAACATGTCAGGTACTAACACACCAACATGTTGGGTATTACACACACCAACATGTCGGTACTAACACACACCAACATGTCGAGGACTAACACGCCAACATGTCGGGTAATAACACACGCCAACATGTCGGGTACTAACACACCAACATGTCGGTACTAACACACACCAACATGTCGAGGTACTAACACATGCTAACATGTCGGGTACTAAGTCGCCAACATGTCGGGTACTACAACACCAACATCTCGGGTAATAACCTTACATGTTGGACTAACACACACCAACATGTCGGTGCTAACACACCAACATGTCGGGTACTAACACACCAACATGTCGGTACTAACACACACCAACATGTCGGTACTAACACACCAACATGTTGGGTGCTAACACACACATAACAGTAATAGTTATAACACACACCAACATGTCGGGTACTAACACGCCAACATGTCGGATACCACACACCAACATGTCGGTACTAACACACACCAACATGTCGGGTATAGCACCACCAACATATCAGTCTGCTACCAACATGTCGGGTACTAACACACACCAACATGTGGGTTGCCACACACACCAACATGTCAGTACTAACACACAACAACGTCGGGTACTAACACATGTCGGGTACTAACACACCAACATGTCGGGTACTAACACACACCAACATGTCGGGTTACTAACACACAACATGTCGGGTACTAACCACAACCAACATGTCGATTACTAACACACACCAACATGTCGGGTACTAACACACACCAACATGTCAGATTCCTAACAACACACCAACATGTCGGGTACTAACACACACACCAACATGTCGGGACTAACACACACACCAACATGTCGGGTACTAACACACCAACAATGTCGGATTACCACACCACCAACATGTCGGGTACTAACACACACACCAACATGTCGGTACTAACACACACCAACATGTCGGGTGCCTAACACACACCACATGTCGGGTAATAACACACGCCAACATGTCGGGTATCAACACCAACATGTCAATAAACAACGACCAACATGTCGGTACTAACACACGACACCACACGTCGGTACCAACACAACCACACACAACCAACATGTCGGGTACAACACACACCAGTACCAAAATAACCAAATGTCGGAATTAACACACAACATGCAGCCAACACGTCGGTACTAACGCCAATACGTCACAACACACCAACATGTCGAGACCATGATAACATGCCGGGTACCAACACAACCAATACGTCGTCAACATGTCGGCACGCATACACCAACATGTCGCAACACCAACATGTCACTTAAACACACCCATGTCGGTACTAATACCAACTGCCGACTAACACACACCAACATCCGGGTAATAACATGCCAACATGCGGAACACACCCACCAACACACACACACACACATGTGGTACCACACACACACACATGTCGGTGCACCACCAACACACACACAACCAACATGTCGGGACTACACACACCAACATGTCGGGTACCTAACACACACAACATGTCGGTAATTAACACACCAACATGTCGGGACTAACACACCAACATTCTGCAATTAACACACACCAACAACATCTGCACAACCAACAACACGTCGGGTACATGTCGGCAATTAACACACACCAACATGTCGGGTACAACATACACCAACATGCCGGCACAACACACACCAACATGCCGGTACTAATGACGCCAATGTCGACCAACCACACGCAACATGTCGGCACTAACACACCAACATGTCGGGTACCACACCAACATGTCGGTACTAACCACCAACATGTCGACTAATTGTCACACCATGTCGGCAGTTAACACACCGCAAACATGTACGTGGGCACAACACACCAACAACATGTCGGCACTAACAACACGTCGGCACCACACACACCAACATCGGGTAAAAAAGTCGTAACACACCAAATGTCGGTACCAACACACACACCAACATGTCGGTAATTACTACAACATGTACAACATGTCGACTTACCTAACATGTCGGTATCAACATGCTTGGTACTAAACACACACCAACATAGTCGAGGCACCAACAGTACTAACACACACCAACATGTCGGAGACTAACACATAACCAACATGTCAGTAATTAAACACACCCAACATGTCGAGCATTAATAACACACCAACATGTCAGTAACACACACCAACATGTCAGGTATCACTCACACACACCAACATTCGGGCAACAATTGCACTAACACACCATGTCAAATTAATACCAAACGCCAACATGTCGGGTACCAACACACACCAAATACTAACACACCAACATGTCGGCACTACATAACGTCGTGGGTAATAACAACACACCAACATGTCGGGTACTAACACACAATACATAACCAAAGCACATGGGGTTACACACCCAACATGTCGAGCAATTAACACACCGCGTCGGGTCTAAACAATACACACCAACATGTCGGGTAATTAACACACACCAACATGTCGGGTACTAACACATTAATGCTGGTATACACACACACCAACATGTCGGGCACTAATATTAACTACGTCGGCATATACACACCCCGCGTACTACCACCAACATGTCGGGTACTAACACACCCAAACGTCAACATGTCGGTAATTCAACACACCAACATGTAAAACAAACATGTCGGGTACCTAACAATAAAAACCATGACTAACACACACACCAAACATCATGTCCAACAACCACCAACATGTCTAAATAACCAACACGTCAACACACCAACATACACAATACTAAATTCAAACATTCAAATACACCAACATACGGTACCTAACACACACCAACATGTCGTGATAAATACGTCAACATGCATTGACACACCAACATGCACACACAGAACACGTCAATATCGTCCAATACCAACCACACCAACATGTCGGGTACTAACAAAACATCACCAACATTTAATGACACCAAACATTTTAACATGAACACACCAACATGTCGGCACACCCAACATGTCGAGAATTACACACAAGTATCAAACACACCAAACATGTCAGATTAATTACACACCAATACTAACACACACCAACATGTCGGGTACTAACACACACCAACATGCCGGTACTAACACACACCAACATTCGGGTACTAACACACACCAACATTTCGGGTACTAACACACAACAATATGTCGGGTACTAACACACACACCAACATGTCGGGTACTAACACACACACCAACATGTTTACTAACACACACCAACATTTCGGGTACTAACACACACACCAATATGTCGGGTACTAACACACACACCAACATGTCGGTACCTAACACACACCAACATGTCGGGTACCCAACACACACACACGAACATGTTGGGTATAACACACGCCAACATGTCGGGTACTAACACACACACCAACATGTCGGGTACTAACACACACACCAACATGTCGGGTACTAACACGCCAACATGTCGGGTACCACACACCAACATGTCAGTTAATAACACACGCCTACATGTCGGGTACTAACACACGCCAACATGTCGGTACTAACACACACCAACATGTCGGGTACTAACACACACCAACATGTCGGGTACTAACACACACCAACATGTCGGGTACCAACACACACCAACATGTCGGGTACTAACACACACACACACGAACATGTCGGGTAATAACACACGCCAACATGTCGGGTACTAACACACGCCAACATGTCGGGTACTAACACACACCAACATGTCGGTATTAATACACACCAACATGTCGGGTAATTAACACACACCAACATGTCGGGTACTAACACACACGCCAACATGTCGGGTACTAACACACACCAACATGTCGGGTACAAACACACACACCAACATGTCGGGTACTAACACACACACCAACATGTCGGGTACTAACACACACGCCAACATGTCGGGTACTAACACACACCAACATGTCGGGTACTAACACACACCAACATGTCGGGTACTAACACACACCAACATGCACGTCAGTTACTAGGGTCGGCCGCAAGTTATTGATGCCGTCCACAAACATTAAACTTACTTCACCTTTACTCTCTTTTTATGTTAACCTTCTTTTTTATAACTTTTTTGGTCTTTGTTTACTTATTACTTCAAGTATTTATTTATTATCTGCTTGTTTTACTAACTTCATTATGTATTATATTTTACAGCTGTATTATTGTAACTTTTGTTGTTGTTCAGTTACGCTGCAGACAAAGTTAATTACTTAAGTACATAATGCACTGAACACCTACTCAGGTGACATCTTCGGTGTGTGAAATTAGCAGCAATGTATTTTTTGAACGTTCTCTTGAGCTCAGAGTGAAAGCTGATATTTTTTCCACGAAACTTAATTTAACTTTCTGTCTGAGACTAAAAGTTTTGAATTGTCTGTACCTCACCTTGATGATGCTCTTTAACGTGGCGAGGGATGCATTGTCTTCCATGGTGGGAAGAATGATCTTTGTAGCAATAATAATACTAACCAGAAGTGTAAATAAATAATCACTAAAGGTAACTAAGTCCTCGGTCAATTAAAATAAAAGTGAAGAGTACCACAATTGACCGAAACATTCTGTAGGTGAAGCACCTCACTATAAGCTTCATGGAATCATAAACTTTTTCTCACGTTCTCTTGTTCATAGCGATTTTGATTAATATCTTATTGTTATAGGTAATGGAGCATCATAACTGACTCGTGTATAACAACATTATTAGTACAGTTCACACCTTTGCTCTCTTCACCTTCACCTTTGACTTAAATTGTGGCTCTGGTGGGTGAAGCCAGCCAGACAAAGGTCACGTTTAACTCTGTGGCTATACTACCATCACCAAGGTAACTAAAGGTAACCAAGTATGAGGTGAGGAATTCTTGATATCACACGCGCCGAGGTGTAGTGAGCAGTCCTTCGTATGAAATAGGATTAGTTAGTCATTAGGTCAGGTAAAGAGTTCATATAGCTACATAATGCAGCTAATACAGTGTTGAGGAGAAGCAGTAAGTTATTTGATAGAGGTAGAGAGGACTGTATACAGTGTGTTGTCACTAAACGCTCACCTCCGTCCACTACCATCACTGTGTTTCTCTACCAATATTGTAACTCTCACTATATAGCAACTCAAACATTATATATAATTCTACACATTTTAATGAAAGTTTGATAGGTCTGTTTGTTGCTAAAATCCTCAAGTTAATGATATATGAAGAAAGGGGCAGAGGAGACCTCCTCCCTGTGTACATCGCTGGAGTTGTGTAGATGATGAACGAGCGGAAGGTTTCAGTGTCACACTCACTATTAGTCATTTTCTTCCTCCTCCACATCATCAAACTACATGAAACTTTCTTAATATATTTAATGGACTTCTCTGGCAAAGTGTCAAGAGTCATTTAATTTTGGCAGACTTCTGAGTGAGGGAAAGTGAGACCCTAAACTAATAATAATTTCCTTGAGTATTTTGTTTTAATTGTTTGTGTCAGATAATGAAAAAAATAATAATTTACTTACATGACAGTACAGTAGAGAAATGAAAAAGGATCTTTCACGGAAAATTATGATAATTTTCTTTGATGTAAAGTTCTTGTGATATTTAGCCTGTCTATGTATGCGTGTTGACTGGAGGTTTCCTCCTTCATTGAGGCAACACTATTTTACTGTGGATAACAACTGATCAGGTTCATTGAAATCTTGAAGGTTCGTAGTATCTGTTTGATATCTTGCTTCACTGTATGGTGCATCTGCTGGACATCTTAACGTTTCCTTAGAAGGAAACCGTAACTGAAGTAGCAGAGTCACACCTTTCACCAATTTTAATGCCTCTAGTTCTCTGTTACTGTACCTATGGCCAATATGAAAAGCAATGGACGTAATGGGATTAGACATCATAAGTATGTTTTTGCTCTCGGGAGATGGGGTTTGGTCATATCTGTGGTTTATAACAGCACAAATGGTGGGCCATTCGGGTAAACAACATGGCTGACAATAGATACGTTCATGGCTGATAATAGACACGTTCATGGCTGATAATTGATACATTAATGGCTGATAATTGATACATTAATGGCTGATAATAGGTACATTCATGGCTGATAACAGATACATGATTCTAGACAAAACAATCAAGTCTATCTTCCTTACCAGCTGAGATATAAGGCTATAAAGATTATCGTGGCGGCCATTGTTACTGTGAAAATTTGAGGCTATTAACAAGTCTTGACAAATCCCATATCCAAATCACAGTGTCATGCATTTGGAACCTGAACGAGTTATGAGGTGAAAATGGTAATGTAATATTTCTGTAATACTTAGTCAGATTGTTCAATTTTCCCACCATAATTTTATTCACTTCCTCACTATATTACAGGTCATCTACCTCACTATATTACAGGTCATCCCCCTCACCATATTACAGGTCATCTCCTTCACCATATTTCAGGTCATCTACCTCATCATATTACAGGTCATTTACTTCACCCTATTACAGGTCATCTCCCTCATCATATTACAGGTCATCTACCTCACCCTATTACAGGTCATCTGCTTTACCATATTACACTATTTCAGGTCATCTACTTCACCATATTACACTATTTCAGGTCATCTACCTCATCACATTACAGGTCATCTACCTCACCATATTACACAATTTCAGGTCAACTCCCTCATCATATTACAGGTCATCTCCACTTAAATTCGCTGGTTACATTCTCAACAAAATTACCACATTTGTCACCTCTGCTTCTCCGTATAACCTTTACCTGATAATTCAATATATGAAGATTGACGTTAGGGGTGTGAGCTCTTCCTGGGTGCCACAACAGTCCTCATAAGAACGCCACAGGAGGGGAGGGTCGCTACACATGTATTGTTATTTCAGCTGGGATCAGATATTAGGTTACGACCCCAGCAGGCAGAAATGTCAAAGTGAAGTGAGATGATGAGGAAGGGGTCAAGCCTTTATGAATGAACGCAATGGGAATTTATCTATACATTAGTCATTGTACCGTGAAGGTGAAATATATATGAATGATGAAGGATTTTTGTTGATATCCAGAGTTACCTGATCTTTATGGGTTATTTACTATGATGAACGGGATTCTTGGAAAGGGATGATCACTGATTGAAAAAAGTTCTATGTTTTCTCGACCTTGGTGGAGACTTAAGAGGTTTCATTGGTTATTTTTGTGACGGAAAATTGGAAGTTAAAATATTCAAGTCATTTATTGATGAAGTGAATCCAGAAAATGATACTTTTTTTTTTAGCATTAATCATCCACTTTACATTCTGATGCGCTTTCTATAATATAGTGATTTAATTTGTTATTCCTAATATGATATCTGGTTAGGTTAGGTTAGGTTAGACGCAGTATTTATGGGATATTATAATTGGTGTTCAATATCACATTGTTTTGATCAGTTGCTTCGGAAATTTTAATCTGTCGTCTCGGATTAGCAACACAGGTAGGGAAGTGAAGGTACTAAACGTGCTCATACTATTGGTCGTGTTGTACTGTACCTATTTATTGACAAATGACATCTAGGACCAGGTCACAATGCTGTCTATTTCATTTTGTATCAAAGAGCTTTCTCACCTCGTATAGCTGCCGTAAAACGAATACTCTAGGTTTTATAGCAAAATATTATAGCTTTATGATATGTTATTATAGCAATATATTATAGCACTATGATATATAGCAATAACCACTACAAATTGCATTTTTATTCACTTATTATAATGTAATTCTTATATAATCCTCATAGTGCATATTAAGTTACACTCGCAACAACAAGACAGTGCTATATTGCACTCGTAAGAAGTTAAGTGAAAACAGCTGCTGCACTTATTATTATAAACCCCGAATGTGTTATCAACAACTCCGATACAACACTTAATAACTATACAAACACACAAACACACACGCTCCCCCCTCTCTCTGTCTAACGTTATAGTGTTTTGTTTGACCTTTGGAAAAAAATGGACCAAGGTAAAATAGGAAAGCTTTGTTACAGATCGAAAAATTCGAATTGAAAACAACTTTAAACACGTTGTTGGGCGCAGTGTTTTGTTGAAGAAGCAAGTAATGCGTCTAGTCCTTGGCAATTTTTAACAGCTTTTCAGAATTCGAAGAAATCACAAAAGCTGATAAGCCGAAGGCGTTAGATGTTATGATAACATTTATGAAGCGTTAAGTGGCAGTGAACTAGCCAAGGTATCAACACAACTCAAGCTATTGTATGGAGCGGGTAATCTTATCATACATTTGATTAGTCAAGTTTTGTTGTGCGTGTCACTGACTGTTTTATGTCTATTGTTACCTTAACTTGGTATAAGTTCTGGTTCCATTATTCTTCATAGCGTAGATCTGATCAAACAAGTTCCTGATAATGAGTTGAACTGCCACCCACGTGATTGGTTCATAAACAGTAATGGAAATCCTAGTTGTAATATTGTTAGAATTTTATAATTGTGTCGGAAGGATTAGAGCGGATTCATTTGTGATGAGCTGAGTTAAATATAATTACCAGGAAGAAAGAAACGTGTGATGCTTCAGAGAGAGAGGAGAAAGAGGCCGGAAAGATTAGGGCCATTTACGAGGGGCACTCTCGTAATGCTGGACCATGCTGAAGATGCCCGCCCGTCACACATTAAGTCTTACCTGTCTCGGTAGAAGGTCAACCTTACATACGGGTGGGGAGTATGGGACACTCCTTGAGAAGGAGTTGGTGAAAGAGACTCGGCTGATGAGAGTTCAATGATAGATATGGGAGGAAAGGATGAATTAAGAAGTTCTTTGAGCAGTTTTAAGTTAAGATCTAGAGATATTTTTCAGACGAAGATAGGGTCAGGTTCGCACACTTTTCCCCAGCTTAAGTTCTCTTGACGACGAAATTCAAGTTTGTGACAATTCTAGGCGATATGATGGCAGAATACGAGTCAGCACACGAAAGGAGTTTCATGGTAGCAAGGCATAACTCAGGGGATGACACAAACGATCAAACCAATCTTGAGAAGACAAATATATATATAAAGAAGATGATAGGATATAAGACTCCTACCCAGCCAAGATAACCTCCCCTATGAAGTCAACACAGCCGGAGCATCGCAGCCGGTGAAGAAATACTCATCTCCGGGAAAGCCTCTGTAAATCTTAGTAAGTTATACAAAAACTCCCTTAAAGTAGATATGCTTAAATGAAGGAACCATCCAAGTTAAAATATGAAGAAAACGCTGAGGGAGCAGATGCAATGTAGTTATAGTGAGAGTAATCAACGCTTCTCGAGGTGGATGTTTGATATTATTTGCTCAAGATCGATGAATAGGACAAAGACAGGGCCTCGATTCCTCTGAGATCTGAACCTGTTGTGTGCTATACGTGGCAATCTCCATCATACAGCACTTAAGCTCCAGCGTGTGAAGACAGCAGTGTCTCTGGATAAGTGTGTTCATCATATACACTGCAGGGCGTTGTTGGCATCATTGTTGTGGGCTTGTGTCTGGTCTAAATGAGATTATTTTTTAATTACCTGTGATCCCTGATCGCTGAATAAGTGGATGGAGAGTAGATATATCGTTCTTCAAGTTCGTATACCTTACATTTAAAGTTCTTCTTGGGTTTCCCAGCGTTTGTACCGCTACAGGTATCACACTTATAAAATAACATCAATAGAGGACGGTAATGCCCTGCGTGGCAAATCAGTCACTCAAAATAATCTTGTATAGTTTACCGGGTTTCAAGATTACTTTATCAAAATGTGGGAATAAAATCCACGCAATAATTTAATGAATTTGTTTTGAGAACAAAGGTGTTCTTTCCTGTATGTGTGAAACGGAAGTGGGTGATTGTTTTGTTACGTGACAGTTGGTTGCTTGGGAGGATGAATATGAGTTGGCAGAGTGTCACTGAAGATTTAAGCAAACGAGAATTGTAGTTCCTTCTGTAAGTTTGAGTATATACAGCAATTATTATTTATTTCCACTTCTGGTTATTATTTTTGCTACAAAGATCATTCTTCCCACCATGGAAGACAATGCATCCCTCGCCACGTTAAAGAGCATCATCAAGGTGAGGTACAGAAAATTCAAAACTTTTAGTCTCAGACAGAAAGTTAAATTAAGTTTCGTGTAAGAAATATCAGCTTTCACTCTGAGCTTAAAAGAACGTCGAAAAAATACATTGCTGCTAATTCCACACCGAAGATGTCACCTGAGCAGGTGTTCAGTGTATTATGTACTTAAGTAATTAACTTTGTCTGCAGCGTAACTGAACAACAACAAAAGCTACAATAATACAGCTGTAAAATATAATACATAATGAAGTTAGTAAAACAAGCAGATAATAAATAAATACTCTGTTATAATTAAACAAAGACCAAAAAGTTATAAAAAGAAAAGTTAACATAAAAGAGAAGAGTAAAGGTGAAGTAAGTTTATCGTTTGTGGACGGCATCAATAACTTGCGGCCGACCCTAGTAACTGACGTGCATGTTGGTGTGTGTTAGTACCCGACATGTTGGTGTGTGTTAGTACCCGACATGTTGGTGTGTTAGTACCCGACATGTTGGCGTGTGTTAGTACCCGACATGTTGGTGTGTGTTAGTACCCGACATGTTGGTGTGTGTTAGAACCCGACATGTTGTGTGTGTTAGTACCCGACATGTTGGCGTGTGTTAGTACCCGACATGTTGGTGGTGTTAGTACCCGACATGTTGGTGTGTGTTAGTACCCGACATGTTGGCGTGTTAGTACCCGACATGTTGGTGTGTTAGTACCCGACATGTTGGTGTGTGTTAGTACCCGACATGTTGGCGTGTGTTAGTACCCGACATGTTGGTGTGTGTTAGTACCCGACATGTTGGTGTGTGTTAGTACCCGACATGTTGGTGTGTGTTAGTACCCGACATGTTGGCGTGTGTTAGTACCCGACATGTTGGTGTGTGTTAGTACCCGACATGTTGGTGTGTGTTAGTACCCGACATGTTGGCGTGTGTTATACCCGACATGTTGGTGTGTGTTAGTACCCGACATGTTGGTGTGTTAGTACCCGACTGTTGGCGTGTGTTAGTACCCGACATGTTGGTGTGTGTTATGACATGTTGGTGTGTTAGTACCGACATGTTGGTGTTGTTAGTACCCGACATGTTGGTGTGTGTTAGTACCCGACATGTTGGTGTGTGTTAGTACCCGACATGTTGGTGTGTGTTAGTACCCGACATGTTGGCGTGTGTTAGTACCCGACATGTTGGTGTGTGTTAGTACCCGACATGTTGGTGTGTGTTAGTACCCGACATGTTGGCGTGTTAGTACCCGACATGTTGGTGTGTGTTAGTACCTGACTTGTTGGCGTGTTAGTACCGACATGTTGTGTGTTATTATCCGACATGTTGTGTGTTTACCCGACATGTTGGTGTGTGTTAGTACCCGACATGTTGGTGTGTGTGTTATACCCGACAAGTTGGTGTGCTAGTATCCGACATGTTGGTATGTGTTCGTACCCGACATGTTGGTGTGTGTTCGTACCCGACGCTGGTGTGTGTCAGTACCCGACATGTCGTGTGTAAGTACCTAGCTGCAGTATGTATTGTGGCCATCTGTATGTAATGTGGCCTTCTAACTGTTGCATGTAATGTGGCCATCTGTATGTAATGTGGCCTTCTAACTGTTGAATGTAATGTGGCCTTCTAACTGTTGCGTGTAATGTGGCCATCTGTATGTAATGTGGTCTTCTAACTGTTGTATGCGATTTGGCCATCTAGCTGGTGTCTGTAATGGTGTGTGGGAGAGCAGAGGAAGGTTATGCGAGGGAGAAGGTCGCGATTTGTTATTGCTAAAAACAAGAAAAATTATTAGTCTAATTAGGAATATGAAAAAAGTGTGGTAAAAAGCTCGTAACGCAGCTTCAAGTTACCTTTGTATGAGCTAAGCATTAACGAGGAAAGTGTTGATTTACATGGAAAGTTTAATTATGTTCCCCTGATTAAAGGTGATGAATATTTCATTAATTTTTTATTCAGTTATTGTAATAACGAAACTAAGGTACGAACAGTGTTTTTTTTTCGTCTTCATATTACATGAACACGAGGCTCCTGGGGATACACTTGAACCTCAACCAGGTAACGTTATGTTTATACTGTATTAGATAAACACTCGTCTGTTTGTTCTAAGCTTAATAAAAGAAGCTTGTATGTTAAAAATGTCTAATACTACAAATCTTGACTCGATGTGAAAAGTGAAAATTAATTTGTTTTGCCCAAGTTATCAATGAACATCAGCTAAATTGTAGCAGATTGATCATACCTACATTGCCACCACCTGTGTGGTGTTTGTCTGAACGGTTTGTCGCAGTTCCTTGGTTGGGATCCATCCATGATAATAGTGTTATCAGTATTTGTGTCTAAGATGGTTTCGAGTAAGAAATATAAACAGATGAGGACCAATTCTTTATTAATCCCAAGTTCAGCTATACTGTACTGCCCTAAACACAGAGGCAGGAAAATACTGTAAACCTTTGTTATGTCGGAGATACACTGCGTCACATCACCCAGTACAACGGCGCCGTTAGGTAATATTACCTCTGGGTATTTTGCAATGGGAAAACTTTTTATGAAAATGAATTACAGTAAATAAGTCTATTAAATATTTTAAACAGGAGTTGTGTTTAATTACGAGAACAATGTAAATGGAGCATATAGTGTTTTCCTGCTGTGCTGCCGTACATTATACTGTTGGTTTATAATGATAACTGCTGTAGCTGCCCTGACGTTTGTGTTGAAGAATTACATGATTATTTATGATTATGTTCTTTTAAACTCAACGTAGAAACTTATTATTAGCTTGTAAAATATCACATTTTCCTACATGTTTGAGTTGTTATTATATGCCAATTTTCTTCCATTAAATTATTTAATTACGAAAATCCATTGAAATAAGGAAGATATTATGACTGGCGGTTTATTGCTGCTGAGATGTAATTTACCTCCGTAATTTCACGTAAAAAATATCATGAAAGAATCCGTCACTTTCTCAAAACTTATGGACTACATAATCTTATACAGGTCGTGTAAGACATACGTGACAACGCCACACCAGCCAGGATAACTCACAAAACAATTTTGGTTTCTGTTAATCTAATTTTCACTGCACTACCATAACCCAAACTGAGCAGCACTGCATTTTGATTATGGGAGAAGGATACCCGGAACTAGACCTATTCTAATTTTTCTATACTACAACTGTATATATGGGTGGGTGTGTGAATGTGTACACATGGTTTCTGGGTGTACAAATAAGTATTGGGTGTACATATGAATACAGAGAATATACGTGACTACTGGGTGAACATGAAAATACTGGGTGTAACTGAGTACTGGGTATAACGTGTGTATTGGATGTACACAAGAATACCGGGTGCATACATGAGTGCTGGATGCACACATAAGTGCTGGGTGTAACTTGAGTGCAGTGCTGGGTGCACACATAAGTAATGAGTGTACAGTGTCACCAACAAAGTCGTGTAACTCACTCTTGAGGTTCACCTTCACATCGTCCGCCGGCCGCCACCCCTCCATCACCGTCAACTGGTGAGGCTGGCGAAGACGGTTCACTTCAGAGTGTTTTCCTTAACTCAATTCTTGTGCGCCTGGCGTGTATCAAGGGTATCCAACTTTACCAAACTTTCAAACGTAACTTCAACTTGTGTTCAGAATAGCGGGGCATGGTCGAGTCTGCCACACTGTTGAGGTGATACATGACCACTCAGTTTCCAAGCCAGCGCGAATCATCTTGTTGAAGCTCTCACTTTCTATCAGCCTTCACTCACACACACACAGGTTTTCCACCACACATAACCTACAGGCATTCTTGGAGTATCATATTTTGGGTCAACACAAGCACAAAGGATTCGACACAACACGACAATCCTCACTCATCCTCTCTCTCGTATCCGTCTATTGATTTTAACACACTGTATCTCCATCCATGGGAATGTTATTTTCGTTTTGTTCAACAGAGTTAAATGTAATAGTTAGTTTTTGCTTTCACGGCATTAGTGAATACATTTTTTCAAGTTTCTTACCTCTAATTCTCTCAGTTCTATCTGCTAAATACTGGGAATTTTGTTAGACCCAAGAGTAGGACTTGACATAGGTGAACATTAATATTGGACGGGGACTGTTAACTTCTCTAAACCCACGACTATTTGGCTATTTCATTCTACTGTACTGCGATAAAAATGTTGATCATCAGTGTTTCTCACAGTCACGGGTAAAACCATCAAAACAGGTGTCGCGGAATTGGAATGTGCAATTACGTACAGACAAATGTATCTGTTGGGTTGGCGCCTCTGACTATTTAGGCAACGTTCTGTAATTTAGAATTCTTGCGTTGAAATAAACTATCGAGTGTTGTATATAGTACATAAATGATGAATAATTAGGGATGAATTTGTAGGAAAATATTGTTTGAGACCTAAACCCAACAGTTGTAATTTCTTAAATAATATGTAATTATGGGATAAAACCAACATGTAGCAAATGGACTGATTGAAGTAATGAAAGATTAGGTGGTATTTCCCCACCCTTTGGTTGAGTTAATTCAATGCATTAATCTTACGGATACTATTATGTATTCTCCTTTAGTAAGAGGATCTTGCAGAATGAATTTTGGTCTCGGTTCATCCCAGCAGATGTTGTCAGCTTCCTCACTATAACTAAGGGAAGTGGTGTTGTCAGCTGCCTCACTATAACCAAGGGAAGTGGTTTTGTCAGCTGCCTCACTATAGCTAAGGGAAGTGGTGGTGTCAGCTGCCTCACTATAATCAAGGGTGGGTGTTGTCAGCTGCCTCACTATAACTAAGGGAAGTAGTGTTGTCAGCTGCCTCACTATAACCAAGGGAAGTGGTGTTGTCAGCTGTCTTAATATAACTAAGGGAAGTGGTGTCAGCTGCCTCACTATAACCAAGGGAAGTGGTGTTGTCAGCCTCACTATAACTAAGGGAAGTGGTGTTGTCAGCTGCCTCACTATAACTAAGGGAAGTGGTGTTGTCAGCTGCCTCACTATAACTAAGGGAAGTGGTGTTGTCAGCTGCCTCACTATAACTAAGGGAAGTGGTGTTGGTACAACTTTGTTATTTGTGAGATTCCTCTAAATTTGCAGTATCACCTCAAATGTTTCTTCATGAACGATGTGTCGGCGGTGCGAGGCGTCAATTGGAAAAGTAACCAAGTTATATTTACAACATTTAACGATTTGGCAAAGTTAAGAAAGAATACTTGGAACTACAGTCAAGTTCTTTCACCCCAGAATTTGTTGACGGCGACACTTCTGATAAAGTTATAACAGTAAGCCTCAAGGAGTACACTGTAGCTTTGTTGGATGGCTCCTTTAGGATCTTAAGTCACCTTGTTGTACCCAAGACTCCGCCAGAAGAGCTCATTGAGGCAAGAGAACGTGTCTAAGAGAAAAAAGTAAAACACAGACAATGTTAAGATAATAAGAACGTGTGTTGACGTTTGAGGTAAAATATAGTGGGTGTGTGAGGTGTAGTGGGTGTGTGAGGTGTAGTGGGTGTGTGAGGTGTAGTGGGTGTGTGAGGTGTAGTGGGTGTGAGGTGTAGTGGGTGTGTGAGGGTGTAGTGGTGTGTGAGGTGTAGTGGTGTGAGGTGCAGTGGGTGTGTGAGGTGTAGTGGGTGTGGAGGTGTAGTGGGTGTGGGCGAGGTGTAGTGGGTGTGCGAGGTGTAGTGGGTGGGCGAGGTGTAGTGGATGTGTGAGGTGTAGTGGGCGTGCAGGTGTAGTGGGTGTGTGAGGTGTAGTGGGTGTGTGGGCGAGGGTGTGTGAGGTGTGTGGGTGAGGTGTAGTGGGTGTGTGAGGTGTAGTGGGTGTGGAGGTGTAGTGGGTGGAGGTGTGGGTGTGAGGTAGTGGGTGTGTGAGGTGTGGGTGTGTGGAGTGTGGGTGTGTGAGGTGTAGTGGGTGTGTGAGGTGTAGTGGGGTGAGGTGTAGTGGGTGAAGGAGTTAGGGTGTGTGAGGTGTAGTGGGTGTGCGAGGTAGTGGGTGTGCGAGGTGTAGTGGGTGTGTGAGGTGTAGGGGGTGTGTGTGGAGGTGTAGTGGGTGTGTGAGGTGTAGTGGGTGTGTGAGGTGTAGTGGGTGTGAGGTGTAGTGGGTGTGAGGTGTAGTGGGTGTGGCAGGTGTAGTGGGTGTGTGAGGCGTAGGGGTGTGTGAGGTGTAGTGGGTGTGTGAGGTGTAGTGGGTGTGTGAGGTGTAGTGGGTAAGGAGGTGTAGTGGGAGGTGTTGTGGTGTGAGGTGTATGGGTGTGCAGGTAGGTGAGGTGTAGTGGGTGTGAGGTGTAGTGGGTGTGTGAGGTGTAGTGGGTGTGGGCGAGGTGTAGTGGGTGTGCGAGGTGTAGTGGGTGTGTAGGTGTAGTGGGTGTGTGAGGTGTAGTGGGGAGGTGTAGTGGGTGTGGAGGTGTAGTGGGTGGAGGTGTGGGTGTGTGAGGTGTAGTGGGTGTGTGAGGTGTAGTGGGTGTGTGAGGTGTAGTGTGTGGGCGAGGTGTAGTGGGTGTGTGAGGGGTGTAGTGGGTGTGCGAGGTGTGGGGTGTGTGGAGGTGTAGTGGGTGTGAGGTGTAGTGGGTGTGAGGTGTAGTGGTGAGCGAGGTGTAGTGGGTGTGGGGAGGTGTGGGTGTGCGAGGTGGTGGGTGTGTGGTGTGTGGGTGTGTGTGAGGTGTAGTGGGTGTGGGCGAGGTGTAGTGGGTGTGTGAGGTGTAGTGGTGTGCGAGGTGTAGTGGGTGTGGAGGTGTAGTGGGTGAGTGAGGTGCAGTGGGTGTGGGCGAGGTGTAGTGGGTGTGGAGGTGTAGTGGGTGTGTTAGGGTGTAGTGGGTGTGTGAGGTGTAGTGGGTGTGGGCGAGGTAGTGGGTGTGCGAGGTGTAGTGGGTGTGTGAGGTGTAGTGGGTGGGGCGAGGTGTAGTGGGTGTGTGAGGTGTAGTGGGTGTGTGAGGTGTAGTGGGTGTGCGAGGTGTAGTGGTGTGTGAGGTGTAGTGGGTGTGTGAGGTGTAGTGGGTGTGTGAGGTGTAGTGGTGTGTGAGGTAGTGGTGTGGAGGTGGTAGTGGGTGTGTGAGGTGTAGTGGTGTGCGAGGTGTAGTGGTGTGTGAGGTGTAGTGATGTGTGAGGGAATTCCTCATGGTATTCTTTGTCATCATCTACATCATCATAATTTCTGTGGGTATCTTTCATCATCGCTACCACCATAGGCGTGAATATTATAAACATAATAACTGTTTTTCACCGTTAGGATGTGGGGTTTTGGTGACTGGATTTTCCGCTCTTTGCACTGGCTTATTAAGGCTTTCTCGTTGATTGCTAGTCCTTCCGTGTTGCTTGGTGATGTCTTGCTGATGTTGAGGGTGTTATGTTGCTCTCTGCAGGCCTGGCGTTTGCTATATGAAATGGGAACTGTGTGTGGGTGTGGTGGAGGTACTGTGTGTGGGTGTGGTGAGGTACTGTGGGTGGGTGTGGTGAGGTACTGTGGGTGGGTGTGGTGAGGAACTGTGGTGGGTGGTGAGGAACTGTGTGTGGGTGTGGTGAGGTACTGTGTGTGGGTGTGGTGAGGTATTTTGGGTGGGTGTGGTGAGGTACTGTGGGTGGGTGTGGTGAGGTACTGTGGGTGGGTGAGGAACTGTGGGTGGAATGTGGTGAGGTGCTGTGGGTGGGTGTGGAAGGTGTGTGGGTGGGTGTGGTGAGGAACTGTGGGTGGGTGTGGTGAGGTACTGTGAGGTACTGTGGGTGGGTGTGGTGAGGTACTGTGGGTGGGTGTGGTGAGGTACTGTGGGTGGGTGTGGTGAGGTACTGTGGGTGGGTGTGGTGAGGTACTGTGGGTGGGTGTGGCTGATTCAGGTCACTCATATAGCGCAAATTGAGATTAATTATGGTTTTTAAAAGTTTGATCTTCATGGTTCTATATTTTATAAAGATAAAGAGAAGTTGTCCAGGAGAAAATGTTGATATAAAGGGAAGTGGTGGGTCATACACGGCCTCTTATCCTACAACCAATATCCTCAATGTGTATGGCGTGCAGTGGTGTTGTAGTGCAGAACGCTGGGACACGAACAAACCCCAGAGGATTGAAGCTCAGTAGAGGCTCTGCATTCTGTCCGATTTTATATTGGGAAATATTGTTAGGTTTTTGCCTGTAGGTAAAACTGCTCAGTTTGTTGCTATAAAGACGGCATGAAAGTAGCGGAAGAGAGGAAGTCCACCTTTTCTAGGTGGCCTTCAGTTATTCATAACTCCTAGTAGGAAGTGTTCACAAGAGCCCCGGCTCTCAGCACCCTCACTTATCATTATTTAATATTATCAGGCCGTTGAAATTGAGGATGAGATCGTATGTGCAGATAACTAGGGCTCATGTCATCGTCGTCGTCGAAAAAGCACAGGGAGGTAGAATAAGCGACCCTGTCTGTATCCGGCGTTCACCTTTACTTCTGTGTCTCGACAGTGTCTCCTGCTGCGAGGACTGCACCGCCTGCACTGGCTGTCACCAGCAGCAGTATGCAGAGGAAAGTATGACAGAGGCTCATATTGTGGTCGGTCGTGTTAACACTGCCACAAGACCTCGTGATTCCTCTGAGCACACTGATAACCGCTTTCTGGCTCACTCGTTATATAGAGAGAGTGTGTGTGTGTTTGTGTGCGTGTGTGTCAAAAACCGTAAATTTTGTCTCTAAAGAAATCTTAAATTCTTTGGCGAGGGCAACAACAAGTTTTATTTTTGTGTTAAGTTCTGAGTAGTTTTAGCGTCACCAATATACGTGGAGGCGGAGGCTGTACCCAGAACTCCTTAACCAAAATCTTTACATGTTTTGGAAAGTATTTCCCTCTTCTAACAACATATATATATATATATATATATATATATATATATATATATATATATATATATATATATATATATATATATATATATATATATATATATATATATATATATATATATATGTGTGTGTGTGTATAACATTTCGTTTTTAGGTATGTAGGGGGTGTTGGATGGTAGTAGAAGTCGAACTTTTCCCCTCAGAAATCCGCTCCACAGATATATTAAAAAAAAAACTGTCGACCCCGTGACCGTGTCTGGCGTTTTGGAATATTGTGGTTGAAATATATCGCACAATAATTTTCAGCAGATTAGTATTGCAAATACATTTATACACACTTTCAATGTATGAGAATCTCTTATAGGTCAACATAGACTCGTAAACTTTTCATTTGACTACAATACGATTTGCTCTGCGTTAACACAATTATTCTGGCACTGAACAGAACCATCAATACCCAGAAAGTCTGTCAACGACAAACACCTCTATATCTTTCTGGAAATGTTAACATAAAATGAGACATGAATAGGCTTATCCCACAAAATCACACATTATCTCTACTTGAAACACATCAAAATTCCTGAAAAACTAGTTTGACGAGGTTAAGCGCTGGTGCTCTGTAGACAAACTCCTGTTGGGTTTCTTTACAACAACACGCAACTCTGCAAAGCAACACTTTTAATATGATAACCCCAATATTATCAAACAACATTTTCTCCACTTAAAATCAATCAAGTTTGTATAGTTCACAATACAAACTTCAAAATAAAACTTTCAATGACGCATTAACTTAATGGGTGAGCATTATCGTAGAGAGAGATGAACACCGCCCAATTTTTTAGAAAATTTGGTATATAACTGCCGAAATAATATCTTACTAATGCGTCAGTAGCTCTCAGAAACACACCAGAATGCTCCCATATTATTATTCTCGTTTCTCTGGAATATAATATTTATTTATTTGTTGTTGAAGAGCCCACCGTGTGATTACGACGTTCCTTGACTGTTGGCATGATATTAAATCATTATACTGTAGCCTACAGTTACTAAAAAATAAAACTATCTCTACTTGGGGGAGTTGATGAATTTCTGAATGAACACTACTTTACTTCCCGTTTCTATGCTTTCCTTCTCTCTCTCCTCTCCGAGGGCAAAGTCATTTGCCACTTTACTTCATTATCATCATCAAACATCAATGAACACTGCTACTCCTGCTGTTTCGGTAAGGTTGTCCAAATCCTTCGTCCGCTGTGTCATATTTTTTCAACATAATTTTATATAGATAGTGCTTTGAGTGACTGTACGTTGCTGAAGATGATCTTGCTAATACTTTAAATTTGATATAAACAAATATTTCAATACGTTGTACCTAGAACAAGTACTCTAAGTGAAGGAAATGTTCATGAAAGAGAAATAATTTTATATAGTTCCTCCGTTATATTTCGCACTGTAATATTTGCACAACCAGTATTAAGAATCACATTGACTTCAACATTATTTTGGATTTATGAGTGCAGACGTCACACAGCTCTCTTACAGTGACCTCTTACTTCCTTTACTTTCTCTCTCTCTCTCTCTCTCTCCAGGACTGAATAATCTTCATCTCTCCTGGATAATAAAGAATTAAGGATGTAGATTTTATAAATACTGAACCTAGTTTTGCCCGTCCAGATATTTGAAACAAAAGAGTAATATAAGAACAAGTGTAGTCTGTGTGTCAGTCCTCGCATCCCTCTGAGATCAAACGTTCTCAGACAAGACTTAATATATTGCTCTGAAACTCTTACACCATCTCTCCTCACCTCCTGGGAATTACATTCTTCTTTTGGATTTTTCTTTTTTTAATATTCAAACAGTTCAAAGGAAACTAAAAATAAAATTTTCATTAACTTAAAGGAATGTCTGAAGGTAGATACCCAACACAATCTCTTCCTTAACTTAATATAATGATGATGGTGCACAGTGCACACCCACAGCGTCAGTAACTCGGCAATAAAGGGATAGAACACAGTGCGCTAAACCTGATGTTAACCTGATCCTCTCCTATATACTGCTGGGTGAAGTATGGTGTACTTTTGTCCAAATGTGAGGTAGGTGAGGTAGTATTGTGTGGTGTGTTGACAGGCAGACATGCTGTATTAGCTTCGTCAACACCGCAATGGTTCATCAACTGTTTACACTCTCACCTAGTACCGATTGACAGCCGGGTATTATTTTATGTTTTTTACTGTCTTTCATGACGCCAAACTTACGTAGTTGCGACGGCCGAGTGGATACGGTTCTCGCTATCTGGGTTAAGGGTTACTGATTTGCTCTCGGGGCACACCAGCGATCTAACTGTGACTGGACACTTGATTTAAGTTGAAGAAGTGAAAGTGGTTGAATGTACCGCAGTCACTCACACTACTTCCTTTTGCACCGGGGGTACTTCCCTATCGTTGTGTTAGTACCTCGAGCGTACTCCACTGTCATACATGTTCTTATCCTTCATAAGTTTCCTCAAGTTACTGAAAACTTGTGTGACTTTCAACATCCTTTGTCATGTCTCATCGTCCAGATATTTGAAGTTTTGAACTATCGCCTTCCTGTCACCATACACCCGCGTCTCTGTCTCGCTCACTATTATCAACACCGCCACCTGCTTTTTTTTTCATTATCTCTCACCTTCCTGTTGTTGTAAAATACACCAAGTTCCAGCAAAACTTATCTTTGTTCCTTCTGGTAATTCATATTTCGTAATCCTGTTAGTCTGTCTACAATATTAAGCAAAGTCTCCCGTATAAAATTTGTTTTGATATTAATTCACTTGGAGGGCATAACTGTCCTTCGTAATCTCTCGGCCGCAGTCCCGAAACCTTCACTCATTTCTCCATTTGTTTCAACACATGACTTAATCTTTTTCATATGGCGTTCATGGTAATTTATGTGGCAAACGAATTATTTATGTGTGGTACAGAATGACATATGCCGGGAGTAAAATTGAATTATAAGTCGTATAGAAGACGTGTATTAGTCACAGATTTATGGCCTTAACGCAAGTTTGCTGAGGTGATATCACCATCACTGACGTATAGCTTCAGACGCCAGTCTGTGAAATGTACGAGTCAGATGTTTGAGTGTGTTGAGGATCACAGTGCTTGCTTTTGGTGTTGTATTAGTGTGTCTGCCGGTGAATGAGACTATTAATTCTGTTTTTAAAATTGTGGGGGCCTTGTTGTCAATGACGCCTCTAACCCGTAACTCGGGCAGTTGAGTGATGACAAGACCCACACTACCAGCAGCGAGGAGTTACCTTCCTCTCTAACGTAAGCCTTACCTTCCTCTCTAACGTAAGCCTTACCTTCCTCTCTAACGTAAGCCTTACCTTCCTCTCTAACGTAAGCTTTACCTTCCTCTCTAACGTAAGCCTTACCTTCCTCTCTAACGTAAGCCTTACCTTCCTCTCTAACGTAAGCTTTACCTTCCTCTCTAACGTAAGCCTTACCTTCCTCTCTAACGTAAGCATTACCTTCCTCTCTAACGTAAGCTTTACCTTCCTCTCTAACGTAAGCCTTACCTTCCTCTCTAACGTAAGCCTTACCTTCCTCTCTGACGTAAGCTTTACCTTCCTCTCTAACGTGAGCTTTACCTTCCTCTCTAACGTAAGCCTTATCTTCCTCTCTAACGTAAGCCTTACCTTCCTCTCTAACGTAAGCCTTACCTTCCTCTCTAACGTAAGCCTTACCTTCCTCTCTAACGTAAGCTTTACCTTCCTCTCTAACGTAAGCTTTATCTTCCTCTCTAATGTAAGCTTTACCTCACAGCCCATTAGGGTCAGTGTGGATAGCATACTGAAAACCAATTATTCGTTTCGCAAGGAGACAGTTTGTGTGGCGCTGTGTCCTACCGCTTCTCATTTCCCTAACTGTAGAGTCAGTCATTAACACTGTAGCTGGGTCGGCTACAGGCGCTTGAACTGAGAACTGTTGGGCAAGAAAATTTTTGTTTTATCCTGTCCACTCAGCCTCTGCGTCTCGACGTTGCCAATTATCTTTTATTGAACTGCTGAATAATACCTTACAAATATACATTGTATCTTACACTTTATACTAAGTATACACTAACTTATGCGTAATTGTACACTGTAACTTATGCGTTATACTAAGTGTACACTGTAACTTATGCGTTATACTAAGTGTACACTGTAACTTATGCGTTATATTAAGTGTACACTGTAAGTTATGCGTTATATTAAGTGTACACTGTAACTTATGCGTTATATTAAGTGTACACTGTAACTTATGCGTTATACTAAGTGTACACTGTAACTTATGCGTTATACTAAGTGTACACTGTAACTTATGCGTTATATTAAGTGTACACTGTAAGTTATGCGTTATATTAAGTGTACACTGTAACTTATGCGTTATATTAAGTGTACACTAAGTTATGCGTTATATTAAGTGTACACTGTAACATGGGTTATACTAAGTGTACATTGTAACATGCGTTATACTAAGTGTACACTGTAACTTATGCGTTATATTAAGTGTACACTGTAACTTATGCGTTATATTAAGTGTACACTGTAACTTATGCGTTATATTAAGTGTACACTGTAACATGGGTTATACTAAGTGTACATTGTAACATGCGTTATACTAAGTGTACAATGTAACTTATGCGTTATATTAAGTGTACACTGTAACTTATGCGTTATATTAAGTGTACACTGTAACATGGGTTATACTAAGTGTACATTGTAACATGCGTTATACTAAGTGTACACTGTAACCTATGCGTTATATTAAGTGTACACTGTAAGTTATGCGTTATATTAAGTGTACACTGTAACATGGGTTATACTAAGTGTACATTGTAACATGCGTTATACTAAGTGTACAATGTAACTTGTACGTTACAGTAAGTGTACACTGTAACTTGCACGTTACAGTAAGTGTACACTGTAACTTGTACGTTACAGTAAGTGTACACTGTAACCTGTACGTTACAGTAAGTGTACACTGTAACTTGTACGTTACAGTAAGTGTACACTCTACCACCATTATGATCTACAAAAAACTGACGTAATTTATATTATAGACTTATTGTTGTCTATTGTAAGTTGTCTCCGTGGGAACTCATCCTTTTTTTTCTTTTTGTGGAGAAAGGAGGGTGAAAGAAGATTAGAGGTGGGGGAAGGAAGTTATAGTTCGGAAATTGAAGAAATTTAGGAGGAAGTAAGAGAGGGCTGGCTGACCGCCTAGCTAAGCTAATAGTGTGTTAGGGTTGTATCATGGGTTAGTTATTGTCTGTCGTTACAGGCACTAGACATCCTACCCTGTCCCATATATGGGTGTTTTGAGGGCCTTATTTAATATTCCGCCGACCCTACTGGCGGATGCTGGTCTAGGGAGGTTGTCTATTGCCTGGCCGTGTAGATCGGGGGTGGTAATGGACCTTTTGAGATTTGGTAACTTTTTGGGGACCATGTATGGTTGTTGTCGTTATCTGGTGGGAGTCTTTGAAGGAGTTCTTGCTCTGATCGTTTTATCTTTTGCCAGATTCTGCTGGCCAGGGTGTGCAGCTACCCTGTAGCGGTATATGGTAGGCCTTAGTCAAGGTCATCATTAAGACATAAACTTAACCTAATAATTTCGGGAGGAAATCGGTCACATTCAAGTCTCTGTTCTCTTCTGGAGTGGGAGAGGAGCCTTGGCTCGTGAGAGGATATATATTAACGAGGTTTTTCAATTTATGACACGTAAAATATTCTCTTATTCTCCCTGTCGCTTCACGATATTTAGTGACCAATTACTAAGGTGTTGGCGTCCTTAACTTATATATTAGAACCTCGAGCTGGCGTTAATTGAACTGAGATTTTATAGGATGAACTATACTGACCTGCAGGTGTAAATAATAGCTTCATAACCCGAGGAGAAACAATATTATCACTGATTAAAGTTTCCCCGTTGAGGGTGTGTTGTTTGGTCAGGTGCGTCATCCTCAGTTATGGCCATCAGTGTGGAGGGATCTGGTGGCTGTATAAGTTCGGCGTAAATCGCCAGTCACTAAGAATTCGTAC
Organism: Homarus americanus; assembly: GCF_018991925.1. NCBI lineage: Eukaryota > Metazoa > Arthropoda > Malacostraca > Decapoda > Nephropidae > Homarus > Homarus americanus. Next base: position 3,800,665 of record NW_024719665.1, on the reverse strand, counting down.
GGTCAGCAGAAGTTGGCTACGACGTGATACGACTATTTCCTCTACTGCGGGCTACAGATATCGCAATGAGTTTGCTGTGGTAGTCATTCAGCCAATCAGTACGCAGGAAAATTGACAAATCACACATAATTAAACTGATGGAGAGTAAAGAATAATATATATGTTGCGGCGTCTATAGACTTTTGTTAAAATAAAGAACAATGATACAAAAAAAAAGCTTCGTCAAAGAAAAGACTTGTAGATCTCCTGATGAAGAAGTCGAGACGTTATTTCTGGGAAATTGGACATCAATGTCACTGTATCGCCCAAGTGAAATGCGTGGGAGGCAATAACGTGTGCAACGAATACCGCCAGTGAGAGGGAGGAGGTTTAGTAAGAAACAAAGAAATGAAAATAACAGATAAGAATGTTTGGTGAATGTCAGAAATGATGACATTTACCCCTCCCTCTAATCTAACCTAACCTAACCTAACCTAATCAAATCTACTTGTACTTTAGGTATAAATTTGGTAATCTTATGAAAGAGAAAAAATTTCACCAAATACGATTCAGTTTCCATTATCTTGTAACCTCATATTATTCGGCGAGTATTTCAGTTTAGCCCAACATAGGGGGTGTGATTGGGGTGAGATCTGACACTTAGTATAGAAATATTTAAGATAAATAAATACTGTATATATTTACAGGCTGTTTACATGGTTTGGTAATATAATCATTTGCCTATAGCTGTGGTAGAAGGCCCTCAGGAACACAGGTACAGGCAGAGTATACTAGTGTGTGCTCCCGTTATTATTTTGTTTCACGACACACAGCACCAGAAGGATGTGTGTGGCTCTAACTATGGGTAAGTTGAACTTTCTGTGTACATTCTGCATACATTTAAGGATTCAATCTCCATCACTAATTTCTGAAAATGTCACTTAAGCTGCACCATCCAAGCATGTGTCCTGCAGAAACATGAGAATATATTATGTTAATAGTCCACTTCGTGCAAACACTGACTGACATTAACTCGTACAGCCTCCGCTTTACGCCCACCTCACCTCAGGCGTAAAGTTGTACAGGATAAAGTGGGCAGCCGCCTTCACACAAGTTCTTACTTTGCGAGCATGAATATAGTAAGCTGAAGGACTTTGCATTATCATAATGAATTATATCGTTTTAACTTTATATATTTACGTTACTAGGACTAAACGGCTGTTAAACACAATCGATCACTTATGATAACATTATAAAATTTTAAATAAGCAAAAATATGACTACAAGATGTATCTTTCTCTCTTTTTTTACATTCAGTTACCATTAGTTATTGTAACGTGTTCTCTTCTCCAATTAACATATTAACTGTATAAACAAGTTCGTGGAGGTACTAGAGAAATAGGGAGCACACCTCTATAGCCTGGCGTCAATACCACGTTAATATATAATATTCCATACTCTCCTGGGCTCTAATTTTCTTCTCCTCTCCGTCTTTATTCACCCAGGTGCGGTTGACGTGACACGGGCTCCTAAGATCTTGCAAACTTCACGCCCCGATATAACGTTTTGCCCCCTTCCCCTCCCCCAATATTTTATACAAGTTAACGGCCCTACAGCTCACGCGCCCACATTCTTCACCTGTTTACCAACACACGTACAGTATAGTCTTGTGGTTCAGCGTCAGTCGAGGTAACAGAGCGCCTGGGTGTCCTAGCTGTACCCTAAGGAGTCGAGTATTGACCAGGTAGGATACTGGGGGTCCTCCCTGGGTGACTAGCCGAGGACGTTGCCAGAGAGAGAGGGAGAGCGGGTGAAGATAGTGTTAAGTAGTTATAGCAGAACCAGTCATATATAGTCAAGATAAAATGGTGTAGAGAGAGAGAGGGGGGAGGAGGAGTCAGGTGTATAGTCAAGAGACAATGGTGTAGACTGTAGAGAGAGAGAGCAGTCAGCATAGAGACAAGACACATTGGTGTAGAAAGCTAAAAGTGTTGTAACTTCTGTCCCTGGCATTATAGAATAATAAATTAGTGTCATGTTCTATTGGTTTTAACATGTGTGACCTGGTTAGTGGGTTTATTTTATAATTAGTAGTCGTGATCGATGAATCCAAGATGGTAGCCAATACTAAGAAAATTGTCCATAACTCAAGACCCAAGTGAGCTGGTACACTGAAGCTGGTCTAGGATGACGGTTCTAGCTACGTTTAAGCACATTATTGGTTGTCCTTCATTGATGAACTGACATCTAGGGTTGAACAGGGATGGAAAGTCGTGCGGTTGCTCCTTGATGGGTGTACGTCGATCTGCGAGTCAGTGTTTTTTTTTATTTTATTTATTTTTTAATATGTATCTGCTTTTCGTACTTCAATCTGTCAGCTGGCCATTTGTTTAAACCACAACTTACTTATTTTTACACTACCCTTTAATCACTGTTACCTATTTTATTTCCACGATTAGATTTTGTTTTGCAAGTTGGATTCCATGAAACACTTGTTTGGTGGCAGATGAAACAGAATTACCAGCAACTGTACCCAAGGGTATCTTGATGACAACAAGAACCCTCACTGAATTTAATGCTTCCAATATTTATCAATCGGTGATATTGGCAGAAAACGGTTGTACTGTATCTGAAATAAGACAGGGATGAAGTTTCCAACCCTTCAGAGGGCAAGGGTGTCTCTCAGCTGAATAAAATCGTCTGGTGTTAGCCAGAATAAAATACCTTATTGTGGAGCTGCCCTCTAAAGGCTTAAATGACTAACATTTTTAAATGACAATGAAGCATTTTTTACCACCGTGACAATGACTGTTACAACACACACTATGGGATTAAAACCTTTAAACTTTGCATGAAACTGTCTCCTGTACACGGAAGGAAGTTGCAATGCAGATGGTAGAAACTGGACCTAGTGAGGTCAAGTGTAGGCTCTGTAGGAGCTGATCTACAGCCCGTTCTCCACCAAGTTCCAACGTGGACACTTATAAAGTACACAATATGTGAACCAGACCGTGCTCGATCACTCCTGGAGGCTGAAAAATATTTTGGTGATGAAACCTGTGAAAGAATTTTTAATCTTCTCAAATTTCCTGAAACATTTGCTGTAGATGTATATGCCATAATGTCGGCATTGACGGGTAACTGATGCGTTCACTACATCACAAACATATTTGTTTTTAAGATTATATTGATCTTCTCGATAGCTATAGATTTACCTTGACATATCAGAGACTATGTTGGGTATTAATGAAAATATTAAAGTTTAAACTCAGAATTCAAGCGGTATTGTACCAGTCACACTATCCTCACTTCTACAGAGTTTGTGGTCGCGCTGTTGTGAACGTGTATGTGTCAATTGTCTTGTTACTTTCATTGTATTACCCCCCCCCCCGTACATATAACATTTTTAGTCTCTTGATCTGTGTTTGTATCTCTCCCTCTCACCCATAACCTCGATAACATCATGATTGTGTGGCAGGTTTGTTGATGTGTGACATGGCGTGCTCATTGACCTGCCTATCCTTCTTACCCCCAGTGTTTACGCCCGTCATAACACGAGCCTTTACCCTCCTGATTACACTCTCGGGTCGGCAGTCTGGAGACAAATGGCCACCTCTCCTACGTGACAACAGTTGTGCCGCAAAGTGAATTACCCCCCACCCCTATTTTCCACCTAGAATGGTTTTGGGTTCCATTATGATACCCAAATTAAATCTCTATATATAAGTCTTGGGCTCAGTATTTGTTACACGGAGCCAAGTTTGTTATACATACTACCAAGTTTGCACCACATCAGCACAACTTTGTAATATGACATAAAGCAACAGAGCGTGACACGTGGAACTCTTTATTACCTGTAGTGTCAATAACGTTTGTGTAGTCATTATCCGTGAAGATAGTGTTATATCATGCATATACTGTAGTGTTTTGTGATTTAGTGTTATATGGTGAATGAAGTATTATATCACGTAGTGTTATATGATGTATATAATGTTATATGATTTATGTAGTGTAATATGATGTATATTGTGATATGTATGTAGTATTGTAGTAACCTACAGTATGGTGCAATATGATGCATATTGTGTTATGTAGTAACCTACTGTATGGTGTAATATGATGCATATTGTGTTAAGTATGTAGTAACCTACAGTATGGTGTAATGGTCAACATGTTCACCTCTCACATGTTGACCTCTAGGCAAGGTGAAACTATGGACAAGTTTGTTTCCCGAGATGCCAATCGATTGGCGGATCTTGTTCCGAGGCAATAGTTAACCGGTGCAGTTGGCGAGTTGTCCGGTCTTCTCGGATTATTCCTTCACACTAGGTCATGCAACTCGTTAACTTGGGGTGTGGTTGTTGTGTTGGCGACATCTTCTTTACCTTAAATAAATTCACGCTTAGGCGGCCTTAGGGCCGGTCATCCTCGAACACGAGGGGCAACCATTATTATTACTATGATATAAATATAGTGTTGTATAGTGTTATATGATGCATATAGTGTTATACTGTGTGAGTAATGAGACCATATTGTGGTGATAGTGTTTAGTAAAAGTGAAAAATAATTGTGTTATCATGCCTGGTTATCCACCAAGACCTCCTGCTACTAACACATTGCAACAGTGTTGTACTACCTGCACACGGCAGCTCAATAACGTAACAAATAACAGCACAGGCTGAGGTGTGACTGGATTTGTATCTACATTACAAGTACAGTAACAGCAACGCAAATATTACCTGACAAATACATTAATATCACAGTAATCGAGCATTTTCGTCCGTTTAACAAAATGCTCGCACTCATGAAACATTCTGTCGTTTACGAGGTATTTAAATGTGTAATTATACACACAGTACCGCAGGGTTCATTTATGTGTTAGGAAAGGACTAATATTTGCTTATACTGTAGTCAGAGAATTTGTGTTTTCCTCTGAACTGTTTATAATATTCTCAGTAAATTAATTTTAAGTGTTTTTATTCGTGTTTATCAAGACAGAGACGTGAAGTGATTCGTTCAAAGATATATTCTAAAATATAAACAGAAAACTGTCAACATCCGCTGATTAGTTTCACATTCCATCACCTTCACTGTTCACTGTAGTTGAATTATGATGTGTCAAGAGTGCAGGGTGACTACAGTGTATAACTGTAATAGAATACCTAAGCTGAAACCTGTGAGAGATAGCCATGAATGTGTTCAGTTAGCCCTTGTTGTCCACTAACCCTCAGTGATGGACGAGTGCTCGTTGTGTGGGACGTATTCAAGAAAGTTGAGTGTAGGGTGTCCCTGTCGTAGTAGTAGTAGGGAATGCCGACGGTAGGTGTTCAAAAAGCGTAGTGAAAGCCCACGGCGTGATCAATGGTCACGGATTATCTATGGATTACAAGAATATTCATGAGAAGATGGAGGGCGACCTGAGAGTAAACCCTATGAAAAAAATACGATCATAACTTATATATTTACTGGCATCTATATGTAGTATGTGTTTGAATATCGATGATTTTTCATTTTTTATGATAGAACTCTAGCTGACTTTTAGAGCGTCACTGGTGTTTAAAAAACTGTTATTTATCGTATAGATTTCGTCTATAACTCCTGCCAGAAAATTCAGATGATCGCGTTCTGCTTGTAGAGTGATATTAATATACTTTAAGATGCTATTTATAGGTATTATACTGGAGTTCTATTTGGGAAAATAATATAAATTTAATTGGTCATGACAATTCGAACTGAATCATCATTACTCTCGTACACCAGGAAATGTACAGAGGATGTCAGCCTCCAAAATGATGAACCAACGTTAATCTTATGCACCAGGGTGGACGGTCTACACCAGTTAATTGAATTGGACGTGGTTACTTAGCCGGGAATTCCCAGCTGGGCAGACTGGACGCAACGTAACCGGGATGTTAAGTCTCGTTCGAAAAGTCACGTATCCTGATATATGAGAGTCGTTAGGTTTGGTTCCTTAGGTTCGGTTCCTTAGGTTCTTTAGGTTAGGTAAAAATTATTCCTCCACAATATTTGGGATGGTTAGATTAGGTTAGGTTAGGTTAGGTTAGGTTGAGTTGGATTGGGTTGGGGTAGATAAAAATTATTTCTCCACAATATTTGGGATGTTCTTGAGAAAGGGAAGAAGTTTTCTTCTATTGAAAAGTTTCCTAATGTTGCTCGTTAACTCGCGCACCTCGTAAAATTTTACCGGGTAACCTTTTAAAAGTTTTAGATAATCGTTGTTAGGATGACAATAGGTTCTTCTGATGTAGAATTTAATTTCTTCTATGATGTTTCTTGTGCACCCAGCACCAGGCACCCAGCACCCATCAGCACAAATCATCAAACATAACACACAAGATTAGAGCAGCACACTTCTGTAACCATACCATAGTACAGGAGCATAAATTATGTAAACACGATATTTAGGAGACAGGAATTACCCTTCTTGGTGAATGTAAACAAATTTCACCTGTACGTGAATTTGAGAGAGAGAGAGAGAGAGAGAGACCTTGACCAATGACCATAACGTTTTAAAATTAAAGGGTGGGAGAGAGAAAACATTAACACACTAGTTGTACAGGCTGGCCCGCGTTAAAAGTACTCGCCTTTAATGAATTTTTTTTACAAGCTATAATCCGAAAATGAAAACATTCTTTAAACCACGAGCTTACACCTAAAGATCTGATATTTTTCCTGCATTTTTTTCATAATAAGGGTTTACTGCTGCTCGCTGCGTCGTTAAAAAAAGCTATAGAACGTTTGTTTATGAATACAGCATAATAGTATATAACAATGGTAGTGATTACAGCCCCGTTACCAGTACTTTACCTCCCTCTCAACACTCACCGACCAGACAAAACCGAGACAATGTTAGGATTTATTTCTTTATCACGAGAGAAACTCAACTATGTATGGTGAGAGAGGCAGAGGGCTATGTCTCTCTCTCTCTCTCTTGGGGAGGTGTAGGTGAGGGACGTACAGGTGAGGGAGTGTAGGTGAGGGAGTGTAGGTGAGGGAGTGTAGGTGAGGGAGTGTAGGTGAGGGAGTGTAGGTGAGGGACGTGTAGGTGAGGGACGTGTAGGTGAGGGACGTGTAGGTGAGGGAGTGTAGGTGAGGGAGTGTAGGTGAGGGAGGTGTAGGTGAGGGTGTGGGTGGGGGTGTGGGTGAGGGGTGTGGGTGAGGTGTGGGTGGGGGTGTGGGTGGGGGGTGTGGGTGGGGAGGTGTGGGTGGGGGTGTGGGTGGGGGTGTGGTGAGGGGTGTGGGTGGGGTGTGGGTGGGGTGTGGGTGGTGTGGGTGAGGGTGTGGGTGAGGAGGTGTGGGTGGGGAGGTGTGGGTGAGGGGTGTGGGTGAGGGTGTGGGTGAGGGACGTGTGGGTGAGGGACGTGTGGGTGGGGGGTGTAGGTGGGGAGGTGTGGGTGGGGGGTGTGGGTGGGGGTGTGGGTGGGGGTGTGGGTGGGGACGTGTGGGTGGGGGACGTGTGGGTGAGGGACGTGTGGGTGAGGGACGCGTGTAGGTGAGGGACGTGTGGGTGAGGGTGTGGGTGGGGGTGTGGGTGGGGGTGTGGGTGAGGGTGTAGGTGAGGGAGGTGTAGGTGAGGAGGTGTAGGTGGGGGAGGTGTGGGTGGGGAGGTGTGGGTGAGGGAGGGTGGGTGAGGGGGTGTTGAGGGGTGTGGGTGGGGGTGTGGGTGGGGTGTGGGGTGAGGGTGTGGGTGGGGACGTGTGGGTGGGGGTGTGGGTGGGGTGTGGGTGGGGGTGTGGGTGAGGGGGTGTAGGTGAGGGAGTGTAGGTGAGGGACGTGTAGGTGAGGGAGTGTAGGTGAGGGAGTATAGGTGAGGGAGTGTAGGTGAGGGACGTGTAGGTGAGGGAGTGTAGGTGAGGGACGTGTAGGTGAGAGAGAGGTAAGATAATTATCATGGCCGCCACAGTAACCCAGGAGCCTTCCTCATCTTCCTCACTCACGCATAAATCTTCCCAAATCTTCTCGGCGGCACACACAAATTTCAAACTGGAATTACAATTTTGCCTCTCTCTCTCTCTCTCTCTCTCTCTCTCTCTCTCTCTCTCTCTCTCTCTCTCTCTCTCTCTCTCTCCCTCCTTTGTTTTTCATTTTTTCTTTTTATAATATTTTAGGCATTTCGTCTACCTCTTTTACTCTGTATTTTATCTTACTCTAGTTTTCTCTCTGCTTCTCTATCATCTATCATCTTCCTAATTTCCTTCTACCTCTCTCTCTCCTCCTGCTAATCCCTTCACTTCTTCCTTTCCCTTTCACTGGTGTTGGATGGGGCGGACTTTTAGTGGAGAAAATAATTGGATGTTAGGTAGAAAGTGATGAGAAATGGTGAGGTGGGGTGAGCTGTGAGTGGGAAGGTGGGTCTCTTATAGAAGGGGAGGGGCTCTGAACGGCAATGGGGGGCTCTGAGTGGCATTGAGGGGCTTTGAGAAGCATTGGGGGGCTTTGAGAGCGGGGAGTGGTTCTGAGGGCAGGGTGGCTGAGGTAGGGGAGTGGCTCTGAAGCAGGGGAAGGGGCCTCTCTGGGAGGCAGGGGCGGCTGTGAGGGAGGCAGGGAGGGGGGGGGTTCTGGGGGGCCAGGAGGGGGCTCCTGAGAGGCAGGGGAGGTTCTGAGGAGGCGTGGCGGGCTCAGGAGGCAGGGAAGGGCTCTAAGAGTCAGGGGGGGATTTGAGAGGATGCAGAGGTATAGTGAGAGACAGGAAGAGGCGAAGAGGGGTTGTAAGAGACGGGGAGGGGTGGAGAGAGACGGGGAGAGACAAGGAGAGTGTTGTGAGAGACGGGGAGAGACAATGAGAGTGTTGTGAGAGACGGGGAGAGACAAGGAGAGTGTTGTGAGAGGCGGGGAGGGGTTGTGAGAGGCGGGGAGGGGTTGTGGGTGGGTGAGGAGTGACTTTGAGAGGGGGGGGGATGGCCTGTGGGAGACTGAGAGGGAATGTGAGGGTCGGGTAGGTAGGGTATAGACAGGTTCGTGCCAAGGAACACTAGGGACGCTTCCTGTCAAACTTTTCTCGGTAGTTTCTTTGTCTTAAACTTTTCCAACTGGGAATCGCCAGAAGGCCTCACTGAATTGTCCTAAATTCGAGACAGTGGGTATTATGTAAGAGGGCCATCCATATCCACTAACTCTTATTTTTAAAACATGGATTTAGCACATAATTTCTCTTTCTATCTTTAACTGGAATTTCAGAGTTAACAACATCCATTTTTCAGACGGAATTGCTCTCCAAGATTTGTTGACTTAAAGATTTACTTGGGAAAATAAATTACTTAAATAAGAATAGTGGTTCTTCAGGTTTACGTGATTGTAGATCGTAAATACAAGAGCACTTGGCCATGGAAGTTTGGGATATCAATAACTTAATACAAATTGACGAGTCTAGTGATAAATACAAAACTGTTGGCAGCTGTCACCTCTCGTCCTACTGAATGTTGTTACCTTCTCTTCCTAGAAACTTGTGGTCTGCTTTTTCTCTTCTGTTCCTCGTCACTGTTTGCGTCACACATAATTTTTCTCTTCTGTTCCTCGTCACTGTTTGCGTCACACATAATTTTTCTCTTCTGTTCTTAGTCACTGTTTGCGTCACACCCACCGTCACCTGTGTAATCACAAAGTTAGTTTGCCACAGTGAATATACACGGTTGTGAATGGCAAGTTAAATGTTCTGTACATGACAGTGACATTCAGATCTACAGTATATTCCAGATTGTTTGTTTGTGTAGCCGAGGATGACGAGAGGTGAGGAAGACTGAGAGAGCAGTTGACATACAACGTCTGTCCTCACACATTGTTGCTACATTAAATTTTATAGTTCACTGTGACTGAGTTACTCATCAGTACTACTGGTAGGAGACTATAACTAAGTTTCATCCTCTACATCTTAATTCTTGCATTATTAAATAGTTCGTAAATATGTGACTTCTCTGATGTCCTATTCAGAGGTGAAAAAACTGGACAAAATGAGAGACGAAAGTACAGTTTTCATACTTTATTACGTTTATCACAGAGAGGTAAAAGGATAAACCCTCGGCTCATAATCACAATGGTTATGCATACCAAACCTAAAAGTCAAACTGAGTATTTTGTGGTGACACATCTGTCTGCCATCCGAATATCACGTATTACTTGTGTGGGTCGACCTGGTCCTGGTTTATCACCTGTGCTCCTTCGTACACGACTAAGCTCAGCTAACAACTACTTAAAAGCGGGAAACTCTCACGAAACCAACGGTGTCCCAATAAAAAAAGAATGGTAACTTTTGTCGGCAAATAATTATGTCAACTTCCTTCAACATCAGACTGCATATTTACCCCTTCCTATAAAGTGGAGACATCAGCAGTATGTTTAATTATCTAAACATGAATTCATATTGGTTGGCCCATTACTCTATCCATTTTAAACTCAAATTAACAGAATATACCCAGCAGAAAGGTATAATATAATACGAAACAACAAAGCCCAACTATTAATTAATTAACGGGGAACTAAGTAACCAATCACCGATCACTTTTACATTCATTCATAATTTTTACTACGTACTATAGTAAACAAACGGTCTTGAGTCGCCAGCTATCTTCAGCAGTGTTCGAAGAATCTTGAACGAGACTGTACGTACCATCAACTACCACACACCACCAGTGGGACAGCCAGGCGAGAGACCACCATCTGGGGGTTGGTCCTCACTGTTAATATTCAAACAACCAACACTCAGACATGTATCGTGTGTACACTCTGTCAACACACTGAGATTGTTGGTGTGACTGCTTGGGTCATTTTTGGTGCTGGGTGTAAACATTCATGCAATAAGAAAGATACAGTACATGTTGATAGGCTGTGGCCATGGTCCTCTATACCACGACAACAATTACATCCCGTAAGATACAACACACACGTCCCTCATGTTGTATCGTACTCAGAACTATTACACTGATTAAAAAAAATACATATAAATGTCAGACATGTTAGGTTAGGTTAGGTAAGGTTAGGTTAGGTTAGGTTAGGTTAGGTTAGGTTAGGTAAGGTAAGGTAAGGTAAGGTTAGGTTAGGTTAAAGTGCTAACCCATGTCAGGAAGGACAAACCGTAACGATCAAGGTTATACTGTATATACCTAACCTGGGCGAAGCCGGGTAATTTTCTAGTATATACAGTACACTAAATAGGTGTGGGGAAAGGTTAGAGAGTGAGTTACACAAAAACTGAATTACATAACGAAAAAATAATTATCTACCTGACATTAAAAACAATTTACTGACATTAATTAATGTTTATTTCTCTTTACACTCACCTTCATGTTCAAAACACACCAGTGGCGCTCCAGCTAGCATATCCCAGTGATAACAACTTTAATTCCTGTCTCTCTGGGGAACCTTTTTCACAGTGGCTATCATGTGACCTTCATTCTCAAACTTCCTTCCATGGAGCCTTGATTTTATCTTCTGGAACAAATAAAAGTCGACCCATGTCAGACTTAGTGAAAAGGATGAACGCAGAAAGAATTACATGTCATATAAATCCACCTCTTCCACCTGTGTCTTGTTTACTGTTACTGTGACTGCAGCTTCACACCTTGTCTTAGATTTTACTGTAGCTTCACACTTTGTCTTAGATTATACTGAAGCTTCACACCTCGTCTTAGATTATACTGTAGCTTCACACCTCGTCATAGATTACACTGTAGCTTCACATCTCGTCTTAGATTATACTGTAGCTTCACACCTCGTCATAGATTACACTGTAGCTTCACACCTCGTCATAGATTACACTGTAGCTTCACACCTCGTCTTAGATTATACTGTAGCTTCACACCTCGTCATAGATTACACTGTAGCTTCACACCTCGTCTTAGATTATACTGTAGCTTCACACCTCGTCTTAGATTACACTGTAGCTTCACACCTCGTCTTAGGGCCTGCTGTAGCTTCACCTCGTCATAGATTACACTGTAGCTTCACACCTCGTCTTAGATTACACTGTAGCTTCACATCTTGTCTTAGATTACACTGTAGCTTCACACCTCGTCTTAGATTATACTGTAGCTTCACACCTCGTCATAGATTACACTGTAGCTTCACACCTCGTCATAGATTACACTGTAGCTTCACACCTCGTCTTAGATTATACTGTAGCTTCACACCTCGTCTTAGATTATACTGTAGCTTCACACCTCGTCATAGATTACACTGTAGCTTCACACCTCGTCTTAGATTATACTGTAGCTTCACACCTCGTCTTAGATTATACTGTAGCTTCACACCTCGTCTAAGATTACATTGTAGCTTCACACCTTGTCTTAGATTATACTGTAGCTTCACATCTCGTCTTAGATTATACTGTAGCTTCACACCTTGTCTTAGATTATACTGTAGCTTCACACCTCGTCTTAGATTATACTGTAGCTTCACACCTCGTCTTAGATTACACTGTAGCTTCACACCTTGTCTTAGATTATACTGGAACTTCACATCTTGTCTTAGATTACACTGTAGCGTCACATATCGTCCTAACATACACAGAGACTTCGACCGGCACAATCACTACCATTTGTTATTTCTATTTTATAAGGGTAACTAAAATACCTCGCCAACTAAAAAATCAGAATCCTCAGTCTCCCTACAAAGGTGTCCTACAATGAATGTCTTCGAGGTGGTAAAAGCGTTTTTTTTTCTGTTGCTTATTTTGTGTTACAGCTTCAGGAAACAGCAGTAGAACAAATGTGTTATCGTAAGGTATAGGGCAGTTTGTGATCTTTGCTGAAAGCGTCTAAAGGAATTAATTGCCAAAGTTTATTCTATAGGCAGGTTCATCGGGTCAACTGTCACCATATTAGGCATCCATTCTGGAGAGAAGAGAAAGTGAGAGACTGGAGAGAGAAAAAGAGAGACAGAGACGGGACAGAAAGAGGGAGAGAGAAAAGATAGTCCCTCTTGGAGTCTGAAAACATGTTGTCCCGACCACAAAACACCCCGATGTCCTCCCAGGCATAAATTTCTTATCACAACACCACAGAAAAAAATAGTCTGCCTAAGAATATTGATTGTCGCTGGCCCTCCTGGTACTGTGCTGGCCCTCCTGGTGCTGCTGGCCCTCCTGAGTACTGTGTGCTTTGGCCCTCTGTACTGTGCTGGCCCTCCTGTTACTGTGCTGGCCCTCTGTACTGTGCTGGCCCTCCTGAGTACTGTGCTAGCCCTCCTGGTACTGTGCTGGCCCTCCTGGTACTGTCTGGCCCTCCTGGCACTGTGCCCCAGCCCCTCCTGTTACTGCCTTTGGCCTCTGTTGCCACACTGCCTCTCATTTTGTGCCGCTCTGTGCTGCCTCTGGTACCATGCTGGCCTTGGTACTGTGCTGGCCCTCCTGGTACTGTGTGGCCCTCCTGAGCCACTGCCTCCTGTTACTGCTCCAGCCTCCTGGCTGTGCTGGCCCTTCTGTGCTATGCTGGCCTTGGCTGTGCTGGCCCGCCTGGTACTGTGTTAGCCCTCCTGGCAATACTGTCTTTAGCCCTCTCGTACTGTGTGGCCCTCCTGATACATGCTGGCCCTTCTGGTACTGTGCTGGCCCTCCTGGCTGTCACTGGCCCCTCTGTTTTCATGCTTTGGCCTCCTGTGCTGTCTGGCCCTCCCTAAGCCTGCGCTGGCCCTCCTGATGCCGTGTGTCACTGGTCTTCCTGATGTATACTGTCTCCTGACACTGTGGTGCCTGACACTGTGCTGCAGCCCTCCTGACCTGTAGTGGCCCTCAAACACTGCTGCTGCTCTTCCTGATGCTGTACTGATTACTCCTGACACTGTGGTGGTCCCCTCCCTAATACTGCCTTAGCCCTCCTGATGCAGCCACGCTGATACTGTGCTAGTCTTCCTGATGCTACTGGTCCTCCTGACACTGTGGTAGACCTCCACAACACTGTGCTGGTCAGCCTAATACTGTGAGTGTGCATTTCCTGACACTGTGTGCCAGTGCTCCCTGACTTTTCACTGGCCCTTCTGATACTGTACTGGTCTGCGCTGGCCCTTCTGATACTGTACTGGTCACATTCCTGACACTGTGCTGGTGCTCCTGACACTGTACTGGCCCTCCTGACACTGTGCTGGTCCTCCTGGTACTGTGCTGGTCTCCTGACACTGTGGTGGTCCTTCTGACACAATGCTGGCCTCCTGACACTGTAGTGGTCTTCCTGATACTGTACTGGTTCTCCTGACACTGGCGATTCCCCTGACACTGCTTGCCCTCTCTGAAATTGTGGTGGTCCTCCTGATACAGTGCTGGTCCTCCTGACACTGTGCTGGTCCTCCTGACACTGTGCTGGTCCTCCTGACACTGTGCTGGTCCTCCTGATACTGTGCTGGTCCTCCTGACACTGTGCTGGTCCTCCTGACACTGTGCTGGTCCTCCTGACGCTGTGCTGGTCCTGACACTGTGCTGGTCGTCCTGACTCTGCGTTGGCCCTTCTGACACTGGTCCTCCTGACACTGTGCTGGTCCTCCTGACGCTGTGCTGGTCCTCCTGACACTGCGCTGGTCGTCCTGACTCTGCGTTGGCCCTTCTGACACTCCCGTGGTCTTTCTAACACTTTTGATGTTTAATCGATCATCATAACTTTTCCTAAGCAAAAATTAGTGCGATTATTTGGGCTGTTTGTAACTCCTGTTCCCTCTAACAGCTCAACTCCCAGAGTGGACAAGCTAAACTATGTTTTGTCTATAACAAAACCTAATCTGTCTAGTTAAGCTCATCCAATTAGACGATGAGCAAATGTTGATTTCTGGTCACAAAAACAATAATAACTTCATCACATTATACTGAGGTAAATTCTAGTGATTCTGAATTATAATGCAGCATTATAGCTGTTACGATAGTGTTTATATTCCACTGAATTACATTAATTTATTGATGTAATTTCAACATTTATATATTTGATGTACTCTAATACATGGTGTAGTGGCATTCATTAAGTCTCCTCGGTGTGACCCAGCGGGTTCCTGGTGAGTCATTACGCAGCTCTATGGCATTTTACAACTACAATTATTTCCCTCAGATTGACTCATTATGCATGCATGGATTTTTATAACAAATACATAAACTGCAATATGCCTTTGCATTTTTTCTCACTATTTTGTATTTGAAAGTTTTAATATGTTTTTAAGTTACACATTTTCCACTTTTTATGTTGCATTAACATAGGAAAACTACCACCCACGTTAGTGAAGTAAAGCTCCATGGAACAGGTAATGCTCTTATCTTCTCACTGAACATTCTGTAATAATGTATTTACTCTTGGTCGACATCAGTAAGCAGATAAAGTGTAAACCTGCAGAGAGTTGAAAACATACATATACACACACAAAGAAACACACACACATACACACACAGACAGGTGTGTTTGATCCAAGTATATGCTGATAACCACAAGGAAACAAGAAAACACCCCTGAAGATGTTAATTCATATTGAACTTGTGGAGTATATATATATATATATATATATATATATATATATATAGAGAGATACATGATCTAGTATAGAGGCGAGAGCAGTGTTAGAGATTCTAGTTCTGAAATAGACTCGGTGTTAGATCTGCTACGACTGAAGTGGTCTCTCAATCAAACTGCTCAGTGGTAGATCAGTAATGTGTGGAGTCCAGCCTAAGACTGCCTAACTCTCCAGGGCGGACCCACCCTGGGGCTAACTAATAATGACGTCACGAAGGATGATGCATGGGTTCAAGCTTCTAGAAGCTTCTCTCAGAAGGAAGGGTTGCTATGAGTTTGAACACCTGAGGTCAGTGTCAGCAGCGTTACTGATATAGCTGTCTGGAAAATTATCTCGTTGAGTCATGAATCATCCTTAATTGACGTTGCAAATATCTAACTAAGCTAATTAATAATTTACATCAAACAATTGGGAGCTACAATTATTAAGCAATGCATCTAGTCATCAAGTAAGAGTCATTAATGATATAAGTAATGAGTTTTAAGATGTGATATCATCATATTGAGACATCTCTGGTCGACTCACTGTCGCCAAACCATCGTACGTGGCTAGGCCAGCTGCGTTTTACCAAACTAAATCAATGCTTACTACGTGCTTCCTATGAAAACATCTTTGACCCCTGCGGGTCACTGTAAAATGCACAATGAAAACTTATTCATCCATAGTGTATAAATACTCTGGTTGCTATACTGGTTACAGACTAAACTAGACTAAACTGGTTACACACACACGCACACACACATACACATATTATACACACAAAGGAACCTGGCACAAACCAAACACTCCCACACTCACACACACACACACACAGTCACACACTTGACTCCTTAACCACCGGAGAGTCAGGACGTTCCGGTGCTGATCTGGCAGCTGTCTGAACCAACACTGTTAGCCTTACCCCAACCACCTTCCTCAACCACTCCTCCTTGCCGGGATATCAGCAAATTCCCGCCGAAGGTGATAATATTGTTTCAAAAAGGAGTGAAAATAGTGATGAGCAGTCGTGGGCAACTTGACCTTCATACGCACCAGGAAGGACCTAGGAAACAACAACTCCTGCTGAAGTGTGACAGGCGCTAATTAGTCCATGCTGGAAATGTTCAAAGGGTCGGGCAAACATTAATCTTCACATCTGGCTGTGAGGTCCCACAACACAACGTAATGAACGAGTTACTGTGGCACCATACGAGGTCCCTCATAACAACACCTGTGAACGAGTTACTGTGGCACCATACGAGGTCCCTCATAACAACACCTGTGAACGAGTTACTGTGGCACCATACGAGGTCCCTCATAACAACACCTGTGAACGAGTTACTGTGCCACATTACATACATGACTCCACTGGGGTTTTGTCCGTTGGGGTTTTGTCATGGATTCGGACCAGCCGCTGCCATTCATTGGGAACACTAGTTTGTATGTTCACTTCGTACTCCTTTTTCTGGGTCCCGTAGACATGATTGACCACTAGGTACTGAGGGACGCAGCACAGTGTTTAATCACTGTACTGGTACACTGCCCTAACAACAGAGATAAGGCATCCATTTAAATGCTGGAAGGAATGGAAGTGTCCAAGGATCAAACCAGCGACCCGTAGTACAGGGGGCGAGCACAGTAGCCACTCAGCCGCAACACCCCTTACACGTACGCAAAAAACAAACCATTACATATTCAAAAAATATCGATTAGAGAAACATACAAACTCAAAACCAAACACTGAAAATCAAACTCATACATATGCAAGCGAAAATAGTTGGTGAGATGGTGGTGGGTAAAAGTTGGAGGTGGTGGTGCTGGTGGCAAAGGTGGTGGTGGTGGTAAAGGTGATAGTGCTGGTGGGAAAGGTGATGGTGTTGGTGATAGTGGTAAAGGTGATGGTGGTGGCGGTAAAGGTGATGGCGGTGCAGGTGGTGGTGGTAAAGGTGATGGTTAAAGGTGATGGTGGTGGTAAAGGTGGTGGTGGTGGTAAAGGTGATGGTGGTGGTGGTGGTGGTGGTGGGAGGTGTGGTGTGGTGGTGGTGGTGTGGTGGTAAGGTGATGGTAAGGTGGTGGTGGTGGTGGTGATGGTGGTGGGGTGATGGTGGTGTGTGGTGGTGGTAAGGTGATGGTGGTGGTGGATGGTGGTGGTAAAGGTGTGGTGGTGGTGGTGATGGTGGTGGTAGGTGGTGGTGGTAAAGGTGAGGGTGGTGGTAAAGGTGATGGTGGTGGTAAAGGTGATGGTGGTGTGGTGAAGGTGATGGTGGTGGTAAAGGTGATGGTGGTGGTAAAGGTGGTGGTGGTGGTGTGGGGTGGTGGGTGATGGTGGTGGTAAAGGTGATGGTGGTAAGGGGATGGTGGTGGTAGGTGATGGTGGTGGTAAGGTGATGGTGGTAAGGTGATGGTGGTGGTGATGGTGGTGGTTGGTGGTGGTGGTGATGGTGGTGGTAAAGGTGGTGGTGGTGTGGTGGTGGTAGGTGATGGTGGTGGTAAGGTGATGGTGGTGGTGGTGATGGTGGTGGTGGTGGTGGTAGGTGATGGTGGTGGTGGTAAAGGTGGTGGTGATGGTGGTGGTGTGTGGTGGTGGTGGTGGTGTGGTGGTGAGGTGGTGGTGGTGTGATGGTGGTGGTGGTGGTGGTGGTGAAAGGTGATGGTGGTGGTGGTGGTGGTGGTGGTGGTGGTGGTGGGGTGTGGTGGTGGTGGTGGTGGTGGTGGTGATGGTGGTGGTGGTGGTGGTGGTGATGGTGGTGATGGTGGTGGTGCTGGTGGTGGTGGTGGTGGTGAGGTGGTGGTGGTGGTAAGGTGATGGTGGTGGTATGGTGGTGGTGGTGATGGTGGTGGTGGTGTGGTGGTGGTGGTGGTGGTGGTAAAGGTGGTGGTGGTGATGGTGGTGGTGGTGATGGTGGTGGTGTGGTTGGTGGTGGTGGTGGTGGTGGTGGTGGTGCTGCTGATGTTTCACTTCGTTGAGTGTTTGAGTAAATGTATGAACTCACAGTATTTGTCTCCTACGTCATTTGTTATATTTGTCAGTTCATTTATTGGTCTTCGTGCGTCACCTATAACTGAAAATTTTCCATACGAGCCGAAAAATGCTGTAAGTGGTAGTATAAGTGGTGGTAGCATAAGTGGTGGTAATATAAGTGGTGGTGGTATAAGTAGTGGTAGTATAAGTGGTGGTAGCATAAGTGGTGGTAGCATAAGTGGTGGTGGTATAAGTGGTGGTGGTGGTGGTAGTATAAGTGGTGGTGGTATTATAAATGGTGGTAGTATAAATGGTGGTCGTGTAAGTGGTGGGAATATAAGTGGTGGTAATATAAGTGGTGGTAATATAAGTGGTGGGGGAGGAGTAGAGGGTAAGTTATGATACAACTTAGGTGTTAACAAGCAAAGGTCAATACCACCACAACTTTTGACCTTTATATCTCTTGCTTTTCGTAGTTTATTCATTGGCCTTTGACTTTTAAATATCGTGAATTACAATGGATGGATCTGTCTTACTGATGATTAAGGCTAATGAGGGTTGTGAGGTTAGATAGTTGTTGTTAGAGGGGTGATGGAGGGTTGTGAGGTTATATCGTAGTTGTTAGAGGGGTGATGGAGGGTTGTGAGGTTAGATCGTAGTTGTTAAAGGGGTGATGGAGGGATGTGAGGTTAGATGGTAGTTGTTAGAGGGGTGATGGAGGGTTGTGAGGTTAGATAGTTGTTGTTAGAGGGGGTGATGGAGGTTGTGAGGATTTATATACGTGAACTGTTAGAGGAGTGAGGGAGGTTGTGAGGTTAGATAGTTGTTGTTAGAGGGGTGATGGAGGTTGTGAGGTTAGATAGTTGTTGTTAGAGGGGTGATGGAGGGTTGTGAGGTTAGATGGTAGTTGTTAGAGGGATGATGGAGGGTTGTGAGGTTAGATGGTAGTTGTTAGAGGAGTGATGGAGGGTTGTGAGGTTAGATGGTAGTTGTTAGAGGGATGATGGAGGTTGTGAGGTTAGATAGTTGTTGTTAGAGGGGTGATGGAGGTTGTGAGGTTAGATAGTTGTTGTTAGAGGGGTGATGGAGGGTTGTGAGGTTAGATGGTAGTTGTTAAGAGGGGTGATGGAGGTTGTGAGGTTAGATAGTTGTTATTAGAGGGGTGATGGAGGTTGTGAGGTTAGATAGTTGTTATTAGAGGGGTGATGGAGGGTTGTGAGGTTAGATGGTAGTTGTTAGAGGGATGATGGAGGGTTGTGAGAGCAGAAAGAAGGTTTTTAAATTAAAGTATCGCTGAAATTCTGTTTATAAAAATATTACCAAGAAAATTACCTACTTTGCGACGACGTGTAGTAAAGTGGAGACCAATCAACATATGGGCCGTCGAGATTCTATGTGGTATTAAGAGTGAAGTCTCCAAGAAAACTTTGAAAGTTAATCCCCCGAAACGAACACCGGAAAAAAAAATATTCGTTCATAAGGCGCCCCTTGAGGAGACGCCTAATTATGGTGTACAAGTAGGAGACGAATGTCCCCAGGGCTGTGTTACCACTATTAGCGCCTACGAGGGTAAAAGAACCATACCAAGACCATCGTGTACTCCAACCATAACGGAGGTGTTCTCCAACCCTGACGGAGATGTACTCTAACCCTGACGGAGATGTACTCCAGCCCTGATGGATTTATAGTCCAGCCCTGATGGTCGTGTAGTTTAACCCTGATGAAGGTTGACTTCAGCCGTAAAGGAGGTACATTTCAGTCCAAGCAGAGATAAGGAGGTGTCTCGAGGTGGAAGGGGGCGCTGGAGGGTGTTTAGAGATGAGACACGGAGATGTGAGAGGCGCGAGGAGAGGAGTGAGAGCAGTCAAAGGAGGAGAAAGGTGATAGAGCATCGAGGTGATGAGGGAGGTTCTGTTGCTGGGTGTCTCCGGAGCAGTGGCGACACGTGCTCTGATTACCTGATGTGTTCAACCTGGCGTGAACAGCCCTCCAGGTAGACGGTAAACACAGTGGTCGTACAGGATAGACTATGATGACAGGTAGACAGTGATGACAGGTAGACGGTGAAGATAGTGGTTGTACAGGATAGACTGTGATGACAGGTAGACAGTGGTCGTACAGGTAGACGGTGAAGACAGTGGTCGTACAGGTAGAAGGTGATGGCATATTGTGTCGTATTGTACTGTATTATAGCCGCAACAAAACTACTGTACTCGTAGCTTTACCCAGACATATATTCTTTCCTCTTAAGCCTCACCAAGAAACTGTAACAATACACTTTACCGAGTTTTTGTCTTCTCTTCTTTAGATAGAGTACAAGAGTAAAGACACACTCACACATTTACACTAAATATCCAATATAATGCTGTAGCACAGATTCACATAACTGACACACTACCAAGCCAGTATTTCGGTACCACCCAGCCATATATACAGCACATGTGTACAGTATCTATAAAGGAGTATCTTCCCACACTGTGTGAAACATTATGTGACCATGGATGATAGTTATTGGGATATGCACGTCCCTGCATCGCGTTACAATGTGTATCTATTTCCGCGTAATTAATATGATGTTCGGTTAACCAAATAAAGTAGGATCAGTATGCCATACAGCCACGCATACCAACCCTCCCGGGACATCACCAGTTGCATGTAGCATTTCGGAAGTCATCTGACCTACACTAGCAGATACTTTTTTTTTTTTTAGATACTGTACAATCAGCTGAGATGTGTCTAAGTCAGGTTACCATTTACCTAAATGTTATATGTAAGACGTACGTAAGTGTCGCCGCTTTATCAGCAGTATTCAATAATTAGCTTCAAATCAGCCAAAGCATCAGCATATGCAAAATACACTATCAAAACTTACTTTCTTTAATTCTAAGTCGGTTTCGGGCACTGAACACGCATGGTGCCAACATACGATGCACGCTAAACATTGTAACGCCTGTATAGAAATCAACTGAACCTTAGTAATGTTTAGGGATCCCTCATTTTATAAATATCTTTTTGGTTATCAGTGAAGAAATTTTGGTGGCTTCACGCCCATCTAGGGTTCGTGACTCCAGGGTTGGAAATACCTGTGTAACTTTCTGATTAATTAAATAACAAAGAACTGAAACTCTGACAGGTTGTTCAATTAGTTAAATTGTACCTGTGTAAACTAAATGCTCCGAGATGAAAAAATAATATTCACCCATTTATAATTATACAGAGATTATGAAATAATATTTATTATACACGTGTGTTCATCTGTTAATGTAAAAATATAAACTTTTAAAAAAATTCGAAAGTTTATGTTCGATTTTTGTTGAGTTTCAATAATGAAAATTCCCGGAACGCGTGCACTGTACTTGTGTTTTATTATTGGAATTCTGGTGTTGTTTCGGAGCTCATGAACATAATATCCATACAGTGAATATTAAATGGACGCGGACTTTATAGTGTATGTGTTGACTATGAGATAAAATATATATTATCAAATAGTAATACAGCTTTAATGATTGTTGCCTTTGTTGTCTGTGAGATAAAGCATCGTAGTGAGGATATGGTTGAATGAGAGTAATATGAAGTACAGCTGTCATTTTACTTCTATTCATCGGTTCACCATTTATTAGCTTACTAGCCGTCCGGGCGGTTGATCTCCTCCAAGTGCCAGCAGCTTCCACCGACCACCCCACATTGGCTGTTAGTTCCTCCCCCTTCCTTCCGCTCTCTCTCTCTCAAGCTGTCACTATGCTACCCACTCGGTCATTTCCCTCTTTTAACAACCACTTATTCCCACCTCTTTCTGTTCAGGACTAATGCATTTACTCACTGGTACAGTCAAGGAAAATATATCAGTTTATATATATTTCCGCGATAGTAAATGGTCTCTTATTATTCAATTTCTGTTTCTGTCCCTAGTTTTTTCCACACGTCTCTCATATCTGTTATAACTCTGAAACTATCGGGTATTTGTTCAAGGAGTCATATACGCTTATTTATCAAGAATACACCTTCAGATACTGAACTTTATAGGCAGTCAATGTGAACTACAGTATTTAGTGATAAAATAAACTTGAAACAAGTGGTGTAATATTGGACGAACCTGTTTAAGGCTGATGTAGGAAACAGCCATTATGCTCCCCCCATTCAGCAGACAAAAGGGTGTAGGAAGACAGGAACACTAAACCTGCAGTAGACTGTGTTGAAGGCACAGTGCAGCAAACCTTGGACTTAGTGACGTTAATGTTTTTACATATCCCTTAATACCTGTGTGTGTTGCTCTTAGTATAAAGAGAAAATATCACTTACAGCAAATAGAAACACTTAATAATACCATACGGTGTTATTAACATTTAATTAGATAAGTGATGCACAAATGCTAAAATATTTCTGATTAATTAAGTCTTTGCGTGTTTAGCTACTCTATACTTCACAGTATATTAATATTTATCTTTACCTCCAAGACACTGGTTAATTAACTAATTTTAATTAGTTAGAACTGAAATCTTTTATGCAATGTGTTTCCATCTTTCTTAAACAGCCCATGAACAGGCCAACAGCTGGAAGTGTATACATATACATACATATATATATATATATATATATATATATATATATATATATATATATATATATATATATATATATATATATATATATATATATAAAAGTAAATCACTGTAGGTGCGCGTGATCCAAGTATATGCTGATAACCACAAGGAAACAAGAAACACGAAGTGTTTCCTTGTGGTTATCAGCATATATATATATATGACAGAAAGAGAATATTGCAGGCAATATGCTTGGTAATAACACTGGAGTTTGGACTAGCGCACCGGAGTATTGATTCAACCACCATGTATCTGCCAGTCTGAGTAAGACTTTACTCTCCTCGCTTCTCTGTACATTCCTCAGTCAGCAGACGACGGAGGATCAACAGGCAGGCGGGAGTTTATTATGAGGCAAAAAAAATATATAGATATTGAAGAAAGGATCACTGTCTGCATTTTACACATCAAAGATATATTAAACTCTATAGTACGTATGTTACATGGTGTCCCACATATCATGACATCATCGAAATATATATTGTTAGGGTGGCTGAAAATGCTTCAAAATGCAACAAACTGTAGATTAACCGGTCAATGTTCAGACAATACACCTAAAGACTTCAAATCGACGTCCATGTACCAGCACTGGTCCTTTTTGACGAGGAAACTATTGAAAGCCTTCGAAAAATTACAAAATAAAATTACTATAATTATTATAGGCTGGAAAAGCTAGGAATACCCAATGTCAAAGAGTGGATAGTGGAGCCAGCATCATGATATAATTAAGGCTCTTTTGCGGTGATACAGATAACATTGTGACCACGAAACTGCTATAGTATAATATGTCAAGGAACTGGTGAATCTCAACGGATCCAAAGTACTGCTGCACATAATTATGTCTCTAGACCAACTATGCGAAATTGAGACAAAAGCGTTTCCTTCCACACTGTGCTATCCTACAACACACAGCCAAAGCCAAGGCTCTTAAACACATGCAGAACCTACAGACAGAAAACCACAGAAATTCTGTATACTGATTTCAGACTCAATATTGCCTGTGAGAGGACTGGAAATGTTACCATTGTAACTCAACGCCCAATGACCTAATGATAATAAACCAGAGATGGACTTCGAATCAACAACTGGACATCTACTCTACAAACTGAAAATTTCCCCAATCTCAACGCTCTTAAGCTTGGAAGAGTATAATTGAAGGTCATCACTCTCATCATCAACAATTTCCTGCCCTTGGTACTTGCTCTTAACTCGGAATTTCACAATTATGTCTCTGATGCTAGGTACGTGAGGATCAACCTACAGTAGGCCTCGGTAAAGTGACAGACATAATACCGTCGCTAATCTCGCGTCTAATGAAGATAATGATGAAAACACTATACGACTGTTAAATACAACTCTAAAGTGTGAAGTCAGCGAAGAACTTCCTGATGACTTCAACGTGAGGAGACAATTGCAAAATCGGCATCAGTCTGTCTATTGTCCACCATGATGAGATGTAACAAGTAAAATATGAGTAACGAGCAATTAATTAGATTAGTAAGACACAAGGTATTGTCACTGCTAGACTAACTTAGAACATAAGCTCCTATACTGCCCTTCCTGCAGATGTAAACAATGCCAAGTGTAAAGTGGCCAGATATATGACCACACTCTCGACCACTATGTCCTCATTTTAGGAACAGGTCCAAACACATGTTGCGAGCAATAGGGCAGCATTTTATGACTGATTGTTGACAACTTAAGATAGTATCCGCATTTTACGCTAAGTAGATAAGTCAACTGCTATGTAAAGATCTTGACACATTATGAACTGAAAATTCTCTAATATGTAATGCGACGACATCCTGACCACTGGGGTGTGACAAAGACCTTTTGTTACCTCTGCTCTGTAATCCTTTCGTGCTAACACTCACAGGACGAGCACGAGGGACACAATAAACTAGCTGTTGTCTGCCGCAAAATTAAAAAGAATACCGAATTAAATTTCCCGAGTACAAAAAGATATCCCTCGTTTTCCCTCCCGTTTTTATTTGTTTATTGTCTTCATAACAAAGTCTCTCGTCTCTCCTCCCCATTGATCCTCCTCCGCCCGATGACTGGGGAATGTACTGAGAGAAGCGAATAGAGTAGAGGTAAGTCTTGCTCAGACTGGCAGATAGATGGTGGCTGAATCAATACTCCAGTGCGCGAGTTAGTCCTAACTCCAGTGTTGCTGCCACGCATATTGCTCTCTCTCTCTCTCTCTCTCTCTCTCTCTCTCTCTCTCTCTCTCTCTCGCTCTTTATTACATTTATTCAGAGTTAGTGACGCTGCTACATATACTCAGGGCTATTTGTACTATTAAAATTATGGCCAGAAGTAGCGGTGCGACTACATATTCTCCGGACTATTGGTGGTGCGACTAAACATTCTTGTAGCTAGTGGTGCTGATACAAATTCTCAAGGCTAGTGGCGAGAATACAGATACTAAGGGCTAGTACATATACTTAGGGCTAATAGCGCTAATACATAAACTCAAGGGCTGCGGCGCTAATGCATATCCTTAGGGTAAGTGGCGCTGCTAATACACCGCGGTCTCTGTAAGTGTACATTTGCAGCTTTCTCTCCACAATAGTTTTACAGTCGTCTGTGAAGGTTAGTACTCCAGTATACGTGACTACCTACCTCGGTAAACTCTTTCATAACCACAAACTCCGCAATATGTTACTTTGTTTCTTTATCCAGTCGGTCCTGTTGGCCTGAGGGTGGAGGAGCTCTGCTCTTCCCTAACATTAAAGTCAGTTGCCCATTTACATCTGGGTGGACTGAGTGCAGTACCCGGGTGCGAACTAGCGACACTTAAGACAAGAACTGCCTAAATGACTCGATACATAAGTTTGCGAGCTGTAGTGTAGATCATCGGTGGTACCTAACGTATAATCTTTACGGCCAACTGTTAGTCAGTGTTTGACAACCCACTATTAATGAGCCTACCCTGGAGAGTGGTGCTGGTGAAGTCATCCCGGTTTTAATCATTGGTTGTATGCCTTGTAGAGAACACCAATTTTTGTTGGCCCTCATGATAAAAGTTAACCTCTAAAATATTTATGTCTTGAACCACTGACCGTGTAGTGTGAAGGTCACAAGGGGCTGTGTGTACACCAGACCGACTCGTTATCTACTCTCATACGCTGAACAATGGTGTTTTATATGAAATTCTTCTCATCTTGTAGTACCACTAATATAATTATGTCATTTAACACTGTTTGGTCTAACATGTGTATAAACAAGAAAGAACACTTGAATGTCAACATAATGTTGGAGAAATACGAAAAGCTTTGCTATATAATGCATTACTATATTAAAAAATACCACAAACTAACCAAAACTTATATAAACAACCTAAGACTTTACTAGGAATCGTTAGGTTAGGTTAGGTTAGGTTAGGTTAGGTTAGGTTAGGTTAGGTTAGGTTAGGTTAGGTTAGGGGGCAGCGTGGCAAGGTATAGCATGAGTCACACTCATATATATTTGCAAATGTGAATTTAAATCTGTCACTGGTATGTGTACTTAGCATGTTTGTCACCAGGTATCGCGTGGGAAGCCTTTTCTACTAATGCTTAGCAAGCTTTGAGTGATGGAGTACACAGCTTTCTGTCCATGGCACCAGGTGGATAACGGAATAGACGGGACAACTTTTGAATGTCTGTTGATACACTATACTATAGTGACCAGAGTTAAAGTGAAGGTACACAAGTCTCAGCCGCTACACTACAGCCATAAGTTACTAAAGAGACTAGGTAGTAAGTAGGCAGCTACCAAACAGGGAGGTACTACCACCTGGGAAGATATTGGAAGCATAATGTGTTGTCTAATGGTAGATCCTGCTGCGATATGGCATCACGAAAATTGTGACCAAGTCCCAGGTTGCTGATCTGACTTTCTGTCTCATTTACACACAATTGTAGGGTTTCAATTTTTTCTCTTACTTTGACAACACAACATACATATCCCCGCTACAGGTAGGGCCGGGGCTGGTGCCTGCATCTCCCGTCCTGACTCCCCTGAGCCTATCAAACTTTCTCTCAGAGTTTCTGACGGGGCATCCTCCACTCAGGCTAAACTGATAGCCCTCCTTGCTGCCCTTCTCGCTGAGGAAGAAGCCGGTGGTTTCTGCCCCCTGCTTGTCTGCTGCGATTCCAGGTCTGCTCTCGACGGAATCGCATTTAAATCGGGGGAAAATAAGGACCTCATCCTCCAAATGCGAGGGTTAACATCCACACTTCAGGATGCAGGCCGTCCTGTAACATTCCTATGGAAACTCAGACATGTCGGTATCTTGGGGAATGAGGCAGCAGATGGCCTTGCCAAGACTGGCTGTAACCAGGCCACACCTGACTACGTTGTTTCTCGAACACTTTAACAGCTTAGGACCCAAATTCGCCGCAAACAGAGACGCTCGGGAAGCAGTCATCCCCCTGGACTCCCCGCCCACCTGGTACGATGTCCTCCGTAAAATTCCTGATCTCTCGTGTGTCTATGGGAAAGGGTCGCAGAAAAGGTACATGATTGCTGCTCGTATCATCATTGGGTATGACTTTGCTTGGGAGATTGGTATCCCCGCATCCCCTAAGCAACGCTCTTGTGCATTATGCAGAAGACCCGACAGCAGCACCCTTATCCACTACCTCCTAAGATGTCTCCACACACAACGCTTCCGTGACGCCTGCTGGACCACCACTCCACCACCCCCTGACGGAGCTACGATGATCCTCCCCATACTGGCCAGATATTATGGAAATGATATTGATGATGTGTTGAAGGAATATCCTTCCCTCCTTAGGCTTTATAATATTTATATATACTTGCGACACTTGCCAGATGCTTCTGGTATTAATGTACAAGGGTACCTAGTGACAGCACTAGGAGCCCGCTTCCTCTATCAAGGAATAAAGATTGAAATTGAAAAAAAAAATGAATTGAACATACATACATTGTTTCTTACTTTTGATCTTTTTTCATTTGTATTTCTTTATTATTATTATTATTATTATTATTATTATTATTATTATTATTATTATTATTATTATTACTATTACATTTTCTCCCCCAGGCCCCAATATGGGTCAATGACCTGTGCCCGGGTGGGCTAATCCAAGAACAGTAACATTGTTAAACTCGTTTAGGTTCATGTTAAGATATATTTATTTTCGGATGTATCTTTCTTTGGTAAATTTATTGTGTTCCCAAGTCAGAATCTGGCACACAGGAAACATGTAATCTTGTACCTTCATGTTAATGGTTGTTGTTCTACTGTTGGATTTATTGTACATAACTGTAAACGGTCATTATACTGCACTTAACTGTCTTATTTCTTCTTATTAACAGAGATTGTTTTACCAGTAAGTGTTTAGTACATTATTGTTAACAATTAGATCAGGTAACAATCCTGTTTTCTTTGGTGAGGAGTTTTCACACGGTTGCTAATACTGTCATGTCTAAGCCAACTATTGTATATCCCATTTTCGGGATGTTATAAATGGGAAAGTGCTGCTTCGATGTGTTGGGAGGTACACGTCAGAAGAAGTGGCATGGATGATGCCTCCATCGAGTCTCAGGCTTTAGGGAATCGCACTCTTCAGTCTGTGTTGTCTGGCGTCTACTGCAGTCAATCAGTACGATGGATGATCACTTCTGCATGAGGTACTGAATACACTGACTTGGAGAGCGTTCTAGCAGACACATCCCTTTGTTGCAACTGTGGTAGAATTGAAAGGTTTTCTGGTGGTGAAACAGCACAGCGTTCTCAAAGAATCTGATACATTGTGAGACAAAGTCAGAGTTGTGTCGTTCATGGGGAATGTTTCAGAGGATCATAGGTCACAAAAAATTGCATTGTGGCAGATCGTGATGACAACCGGAAACTGCATGTACTGTTGACTCTGCCATGTATATATTCCGAGAATTTGACGCCATCCACTACCCGGTATAGCTCATGGTGTGTGTGATCTAGCGCATCAAAGCGCTTGAGGCAGACAGAACAGAGTTGTACAGAAGTGTCTTGAATGTTTAGTTAATGGTGAAGGACAGGTGTGGCAGCTTCAGTGCCGTGGCTTCAGACATGAAGCTGGAACAGGCAATTCATTATGCCTCTAAAAAGTCTCAGGGAGGAATCATTGGACAGACGCGCAACTCAGAGATAATTGTTAAGTGGCAGTTATTCTTTCATGAAGTTCTTGGCATTTCCAGGAATTGTTGTGGTCTCACAAGTGAACAGCTCATGGGTCATGGAGAAAGCAGTCCACCACGAGCCGAGCGGAAGGAAAGGGGAACAGTTGATTGAAATGTTTCCCAACTTCTTGATTTTGTGCAAGCTCATGGTAATCCGTTCCTTATTCCTGTGCCGGACATTCAACTCCACAGCCTTGTCGCCAATCACTTAATCAATGATGGAACCATTTTTCTGCTACGATTAGGTATTCAACACCATAACATGCAATCTCACACAGAACGCTACAAGTTCAGCTCCGTCCCATCAATCGTGAAAATTATTAGTGAATTATAGATGTTTTTATACTCACTCCACTTTTTCTTCTCTCAATTAAAATTGTACTAAGAGCTTATGTTCTCTCACCTGTCGACCACTGCACTATATAACTTATATATGCCATGTAAATTTTTCTTCTGCATCATTATTATTATTATTAATCAGTACTCAGTACATTACAACACTCAGCACACTAGGTATTCAGGACACACAATGCCAAGAACAATTATTGCTCATTGCATTCGGTGTTCAGTACACTAAGAGTTCAGTATACTGTACATTAGGGGGCAGGGAAAAAACACTTTTATTTGAGTTGCAGGCTGCACTTTTCAGGCATCGTTTGTATGGCTGTAACAAACACCTGTGCAAAATTTCATGCCATTTCATGCATACTTACCCTGCCGCATCGCGAACGACTTTTTGTCAACTTTTAGTGTATACCAAAAATTAGGTGTCATTTAATGTTTTCCAGGATAATGATAAATTTTACATGGGTGACATCGATTTAATTCACATGTTATTTTACAGGTACACCGTATAGAAAATCATTACAAGTTCATATTGAAATTCTTTTTTGTGCGGAACCTTGGCATCATTTTCCTAGACAATAATCTTTGCCTAATATATCCATCTCTCGATTCGTATCCCGTCACTTCAGTGCAAGCTTCAGTCATCACTTTTATGCCTCTCTCGACCGCCTGAGTGCTGTTTGGCCACTTGGGCACCACTAATGGTGTCTCAAGAATGTCATTAACCTGTAGATTTGACAGAGAAGCAATGTAAGGAGGCTCAGTCTTGAGTTCATTCCTCCAGTTAATCATGGAATGATAGTTTTTTGCTTGCCACTTTAGTTTCGGAGTCACCACCTTTCTCATGTTGACTACAGGAGGCACATCCTCATTCCCATCTCCATCTTTACCCTCCTCATCAGTATAGTTTAACAAATTCTCGTCAACAGCAGCATCTGAATCTTCCTCCTCCTCTTCAGATCTGCCAGTGCATTCTTCCTTTTGCTGATTCTCCTCTCTAATTTTTCTTATCATTGAGACAGCTTTTTCTCTAACAGTCATGTCCTCATCTGCACACATACCAAGAAGAAGTTGATCTGTGTGGGCGAAGTATGCATTTCTCTGGACAGCCTTCTTCACTATCGTCTCCTCCTCACTATTCAGGTGTTTCATATATAGCAGGGACTGGAATACGTTCCTTGAGCCGTGTGTTACGTAAGGGTGTATCTTGATGTAAAACCACATTGGAGCACTGAACTTTATTATTGTAATGACAATTCTTTTCAACTCATGGCTGGGTCTTGATGTTGCTACATACAGCCTGAGGATTCTACTCCATAAGGTGTTCCACCTTGACACACAGGGAGGACCTGGCTCAATAGCAGCCAAGTCATCTTCAACAACACCTGTGATAACTCCTTTACAAATCCTATACATTTCTGATCCCAGGACAGATCTTTCTCCACTTCATCATTAAACACTCAAATCAGGGAAACTGACTGGCTGGAAAGGCGAACTGGAAGCTCAGACAAAACTCCTTGATCTGCTTTCCAATGGGACCACGCCAATGCTCAGGACACTTGGTTTACCATCATAGTGATAAAAAACTGCGGAAAGGCAGCTCATTTCCGTGAAGCTGACATATGAAATAATGGAGCGGGTGACCAAGTAACATTTCAAGATGATGAATGACTCCATTTTCTGATCCTACATTTACATTGGTTCCATCACAACCAACACACACAATGGGCTGCTGGGTTAGATTTTTCTCCACCAGAAACTCGTGAATAGTTTTGGCAATCTGCTTTCCGTGTCCAGTCTTGGGAGTCACATGTGTGAGATATTCATTGCCAGGCTCAACCATGATGACATAATGATCTTTCACCATCATCCTCGAACTCCATTTCTCGGTCTTCTCATTCTTTATCATCACACGAGTGGCGGTCTTCTTACCATCAAAATAGAGTGACGTCAAATTATCTAAACTAGCCATCTCAATTTCTTGCCTCTTAAATCGGTATTTTTGTCTCGCATCCCGCAGCTTATGTGGTCCAATAACCTGACTCTTGTCATCCTTTGTGATAATGCCATAGTCAGTTAAGGTGGCAGTAGCAATGGCAGCTCCAGCATAATCACTAATCAAGTATCGGTCACAAGCGGCAGCCAGTGTAGGGAGTCTTGTCCGGTTCTGTGAACTGGTGCCTGTCAGAGCCCTGATAATCAATATAGACATAGCACCATACTCATCTGCAACAAGACAACTTAAATGAAATAAGAGATATGAAAAAAAAGTTGATAAACACTGAACAGAACATTGCACCGCCACAGCGGCTGTTTGGCTAGTACTGTAGGTAAATTTAAAAATTTCAGTAGAAAATGCGGCAGACTAAACCTCGACATATCACCTTCAAATTTGGCATGGAGTCTTAGATATGTATAAGGAACAATGCCTGAAGACTGCAGCTTTGAGCAAAATTTCACTGCCCCCTACTGTACATAGTGCCAAGTACACTTATTGTTGATTGCACTTAGTACCCCAGTACACCCTTTGTTCAGTATACTAAGTGTTAGTACGTATAGTATTCAATAACCTCAGTATTTCGTACATTCTTGCTTAGTACAATCATTGTTCAGTACGTTCATGTTTTAGTTCATCGAGTATTCAGCACGCTATTGGTAGGTACACCCAGTATTCAGTATACTCATTATACTCATTATTAGCTTCCCTCAGCATTAAGTATACTCATTATTAGCTTCCCTCAGTATTAAGTATACTCAATATTCAGTATACCCAATATATCCCAAATATAAAGTTTACACTCACTTGATGTAAGTTGTAAAATTTTTCTCATGTGAGATAAACGAGCAATTCCCCCGCGGACAGGAGGACATGATGGATGACCCAGGGTGGACAGTGGCAGATAAATCTGTTGAGGTGACAGTCGCTGCACAACCTGCACCATCAACACCTTCACTAGCCTCACTGAACCAGCATCTAACATTACCGCACACCATCTACACCTTCACCAGCCTCACTGAACCAACACCTAACAATACCTGAGGGCCACAACTCATCACTAGCACGAGATTTTTTCTTGACTTTGAAGTTTCACTTTGATATGAAATCATCTCTTTTACCCCAGCCATTCCTGGAGGAGTTTACTCATGAATGCTTTCTATCCCATCAGCCGGAAGTTGTATTCACAGTAAACTGAAAAATATGAACGCGTCTTAACTAAAGTCCTTGTGTGGAAATGTCCGAGTAAGATCAATAACGAGTTCCGTAATTAGTGTTCTGTGTCATTAACGAGCACAGATATGACCGCCTGGCACTCCTATGTGACACGGTGGGTGGATGGACGTATCCACCGGAACTCGATCCCCGCCATCACGACCCCTGACACCACGACCCCTGACACCACGACCCGTGACATCACGACCCGTGCCACCACGACCCCTGCCACCACGACCCTGCACCACGACCCCTGCCACCACGACCCCCGACCGACCACCACGACCCCACGACCCTGCCACCACGACCCTGCCACGACCCCTGGACCCCTGACACCACGACCCCGACACCACGGCCTACCACCACGACCCTACGACCCTGACCCGACCCTGACATCACGACCCCCTGACCCCGCCACCACGACCCCTGCCACCCGACCCTGCCACCACGACCCCGCGACCCACGACCCCCAGGACACCACCCTGACACACCACGACCCCTGCCACCACGACCCCTCGACCCCTGCCACCACGACCCTGCCACCACGACCCCGCCACCACTGCCACCACGACCCCCACGACCCTGCCACCACGACCCCTGCCACCACGACCCCTGCCACCATAGCTCCCGCTACCGAGACCCCCATCACTCTAACCCCGACATCACTACCACCCCCACCACTACCACCACTATAACCACAACCACCACTACCATCACTACCACCATTGTCATCACCAACACCACCACCACCACTAATACCACCCCACACCTAGACTCTGTGCAAGCAGAGAATTGTGTGAATAACACAATATAAACAAAGAGAACGTGGTGGACCTTCATATTTTACTTCCAGTCACATTCAGGTCAGTAGTTTAGCACGCGAGCTTTGGTGACGGCGACGGTGACGACAACGGCGGTAGGGTAGTGGTGATGGTGGTGATGGAGGTAAGATTGGTAGTGGTGGGGGGTGATGATTTTTGTTGTGGTAATGGTGATGGTAGTGGTGGTGATGAAAGTAGTAGTGGTGGTTTTTGTGGTGATGGTGGTGGCAGTTGTGATGGTTGCGGTCGTGGTGGCAATGGTGGTGATGGTAGTGACGTTGGTGATGGTAGTGGTTGTCGTAGTGGTGATGCTGATGGTGATGGTAATAATCCTAGTGGAGGTGGAGATGAAAATAGTTGTGGTAATGGCGATGGTAGTGGTAATGATGGCGGTCATGGTAGTGGTAGTGGTGATGGACTTTCATATCTTACAGTCAGTTACATTCAGGTCAGTAGTTTAACACGCGAGCTGTAGTGGTGGCTATGGTGTCAGTGGTGGTGGTGGTGATGGTGGTAGTAGTGATGGTTGTGATGATGGGGGTGGTTGTGGTGGTGGGGGTGGTAGTGATGGTTATGGCAGTGATGGTGATGGTTGTGGTAGTGGGGATGGTAATGGTGGTGATGGTGGTGTATCTGGTACTTTATAACACCGATGAATCTCGGATGTGGCTGAATGTTGAGTAATAATGAGACAAGTCCGGTTATGGGAATAAAAATTGGTAAAAAAAATATATATTTTAAATTCCTTGAAATTAATGTGTTGTCCAGCCGCCGTTATGACTTCCCGTAGTCGCTTGAGGACAGACTCTCACATGTCGGACATAGTTGCAGTTGCCATATCCACAAATATTATGGTTGGGTAAAATACACGAGATACTGTGTGATGAATGACAATCATTTACAGAATAATGACATGTACAGTATGCTTTGAAGAATATTAACACTCTCTCTCTTGATATATTTTGTAAGGTATGTGCGCCATCTATTGGTAAACAAAGATACTAAATTTGGTGGTTCAGACTTGAACCTCGAAGCTTCAGAACACAAGGTGCAACGCGACTTTTGACCCCGACTGTACAGTACATCAGATTCATGTTTAGGGGATGCTGACTATTGTTGATGTGCAGTATATAATAACTCCTTTACAAACACTAATCTAGCAACAGTTTCTCCCAGACTACAGTACAAGATTCGCCACACATACATCAATATATATTATACAACCCAGACAAACAATAGTTAGGGTGTTGTGCGTGACGTGCACGTGAGGAGGTCGGGGTCACAGGAGAAAAACTCTCACAGTCAGTCAGTTAGGAAGGTAGTTCAAACAAGTGACTAACAATTACCTTCTTCTTGAGTATTGATCGTGACCTTCTGGTGAACCATAATGGTCACTTGCCTGAAATATTTAATTTTATGCAACTTAAATCTTTACTTTATGAGCCGCCATGATGAATAATAAATTATCACCTCAGACGTGTGGACCATAAAGTAAAATATGTATAAATGTTTATTGTTCTATCGACTCACACCAAGACTTACATGGAGTGTTGTGATCAATGAGGATGTTATAGATTATTTGGTTTATTTTTTTGTAGTTGAGGATATGAAGTGCGTGATGCTTGTTTCAACACTTTCTTTTCTCTGTGCACACACATCTAGCACGACTCCATCTTCTATTTCTTCCCTTGTCTTAGGGTTTCTGTACCTTTGATCCAACTTAAGCAAACAGTGGCAGAGGAAGAAATATAACAGAGAGAGAGAGAGAGAAACAGGGGTTATCACATATGTACAGTCACCTCAAAAAGTCCGTGTCCTCGGCAATCAGAATGAACCGCTGGAGCGAACCCTGTGAGTCCTCTGGTTCAGTTTTGATTTTCAACCCATGATGGAGCTTCTACAGCACGAGTTACACAACACGGCGCCTGGTATAGTTGCCGGGAGTGTCCCAACAGGTGACGCTGATCAAGCCTGGTGACTTTATACACAAATCACTAATGTGAGAACAGGATTAAATCAAAATAAAAACATATAATTATGAGACCAATACTGTAGAAAATATTATTTGGTTACTATACTGCACGCCCTTATCGTGAATATATAGAGAAACGTTACCACGCAAGTTTCCACATTATGTAGGGCAGTGGCGGGCGGCCCAGTTAGTTAGTGGGTCATTACGATTCACCAAACATACAGGAGAGAAATTTATATATAAAATTTATAAATAATTGAATGCTGTACATACGTTTTTACACTGTCAAACTCTCAACACGGCTGCTGAAGCGCTTATGTAACTGCTATTTGATTTTACGCCTATATGCGTCAGAAGTGACTGAGTGATTATGATTTCATTTGATGTGTATACGTGTCGGATATGACGGAAAGCGCTAACAGTGTTTGCCTATTGGTTCTGTACCTTTTGAATTTTTTTATGATATCAATGAGTTAATTTTCTGTGTCGGGGTACAAGAACAACTCATTAGGTTGTTTGTTTTGCCGATAAGGTCTAAATTCGTCACTGTGATAAAGAATATTGTCAGCAAGATTCCTGCCAGCAGTATTAGTCATTGAAATGGTTGGTATTAATGGATAATTCTGTTACATTTGTATCAGCTGAGTGTGAGGCCATAGGTCGAGTGTTTTTGTTATGAATATGATCAATGATATTCCTAGTGACTGCTGATGATGACTGTAATTTATCTGCCTCATTGTTATGACTGATAGTCCTAATTAGTAACCAAGAACAGCTGACAATGCCATGAGAAGCTTATTTCCAGTAGAGTCCTTATGCCAGCAACATCTGGTGTCGTTAGAGACAGGCAGTCACCCATCCAAGTACTAACCTGACTCAATGTTGCTTAACTTCAAGGATCTGACAATAAGCGGTGTTTCCAGCACGTAACAACAAGGTCCATCACTAAAGTGTCCGTCTCAGATTTTAAAGGGCCATTGTTGAACTCCTAATAATGTAGGGGGATTTCTTCGCAGAATTTATGATACAGATTAGTGAGGGGTCTTCTGTGAATTCATCTTACCCTGATATTCCCTGAGTCGTTACGTATTTTAGGTAAAACGCTCTCCATGAAAACCCCCTGAAACTATAAATCATCTCTTAAAAAACTTTTAACTTAGTACAAAGTAAATTTTTTTAACCTTAAATAATTACTATGTTTTAAGACGTGCAATAAACAAGGACCTAAAAATCATTCGGAATAAAGTATGATCATCGTGAAGAACATTCATGTATAGGTGTTGAACAGAGTAAAAGCACACGTCAAGTCCAACAATACCTGACCACCAATTTTCCAAGCAAGAATACTAACCCCATCAAGACACTTTTGGGAGTCGTCAGGCCTGAAGAGCAGATGTTCTCTTTCTGCTGGACTGTGGCCTGTTGTGAGACTCCTCTTAATGACGTCGTTGACTTTGTTGTGCCACGTTTGCCATCTTGTAAAATTTTTGCAGAGAAGTTTCATGCGAGGCAGATTGGTCGGCTAACATATATCTGCAGATACATTTGTAAACATTGTAGGAAGTTGGGAAGTCTAAAAACAATTTATAAGACTTTAAAGTTTTAAGAGTAGATGTGGGTACCCATTACAGCATTTTGGGTGATCAGAAGGTAGTCTCTGAGGTTAGTGGCACTTATGGCTTGAAGACGGCAATCTCTTGCTCAGATGGCGCTTCTTCGAGCATTGCTGAGACGATATTTTCCATGATGGTGTTATGCCAGCTGGAATGAGTGTGAGCCTTTGTGGGAGCTGGTCTGGGTAATGGTGCCATGTGTGGTACTGTAACTTAAATGTTGCTCTCATGTTGTACACCAAGAGTGTCTTAGGCACACACACACACACACACACACTATACAGGGTGATTCTCAAATACTGCACGCGCAGTAAATTGCAAGGTGTGTTCCTGGACAATTCTAAGGTAATGTCGATATGAGAAAATGTCGGAATCCACAGTTTCCTACCCTACCTGCCTGCCTGAACCTACTTACCTACCTACCTACCTACCTACTTACTTACCTACCCACCTTCCCTACCCGACTTCCCTACCCAATCCTACCCTACCCTACCCTACCTGTGTCAACCGTTAACGGCCACTGACGGGTCACCTGTTACCTGATACTTCTCAGGATCATGTCAAGTCTTTCTGTAATATTAAACTACATTTACGCAAAATATTCGGCCCCTAACTGATATAATTTTTAGTCTATGGGGATTATTTAAAGTTCTCGAATAAAACATCACCCGTTATTCGGCACACTAAGCAAAAAACTCTGCTGAAATCTAATTAACATCGGCGTACGTGCTGTCAACGAACCAGTGCATGAGCCATCCTCATGTCTTTAGGTTAGCGACTAAGGCCCTCAACTCGAATGATTTTTCAGGCTGTTTTTAATAATCCTCCCAGAGTTTTGCATCTCTCCGGGGACCGCAGCTTTAAATTTCTTTCGTCCATCCCAATCTCTACTTTTCCTTGGTCCTCCTACCCATAATTTTGCCCATTTTTTTTCTGCTGGTATCCTTTCATCTCTAACTATATGAACAAAATATCTCATTTCAAGTATTTGTCTTGATGTTTTTGCGACTCTCGATACTTCTACAGTGGTTTTCCTGACACTGTAACTTATTTTTATCATTCTCCTGTAGCACCAATTTCTAAAGGTCTCTAACCTCCTCCTGGTGTCTGCTGAAAGTGCCCACGATTATTAAAATAATTTTCTTAGAACTTAAAGTGCCTTCAGTAAGTTAATCCCATATTAGTATTGACACCACTTAATAAACTAGCCATAAGTTTGCTCTGTTCAACGTGACCCTCAAAATGCTCTCAAATGATCATTAAACATAATACCCTAAGATGACCCCTGACCTGACTGACCTATTTTGACCACCACTAAGCATAGGTAGATTAACTAGCACAGTGGCTATTATTGTTGAATTACTCCATCAGTAACATTTAATAAATGCAGATAACAGTAAGAGGTTTAGTCAAGGATCGGCACATATGAATGTTATATGAATTGGCCTATCAGTTTTATACAACGGGATGTCATTAAGTACGACGAACTAATAATAATACACCATTTATGTGTTAATTTTAGAATAATATGATACTTTCATGATATGGTGTGTGTATGCTAGTGGCAGATACACAGAGGTCACCCGGAAGTTCTCTCCGTCAATCAACACCTACATCTGGTAACGGAAGTCACAAAATATTGTCAATCGGCTAAGTTTAGGCCTAGTCGACGCTGTGCACGCCACCAACGCTCAAAAGTGGTCGAATGTTGAGCGTGTCGAGATGAAGAGGCGTGGGAGGGGATGGA